>NC_056733.1:1626473813-1626728563 GCF_019279795.1 Protopterus annectens
CTTCTATTCAGTTTATTTACTTGACAGCATTAGGAAACCCTTTACTATTTAGTTTCTATAACTTTCATTCATTTTAATGAGGCACAATTACCATATGCATCCAAGAATAATCAGACTTTTGGCAATAACTTAAATCTTTTTGAGTGTTTCTAATTTTTGTTATGCCAATTTCTTTATCATGAACCTGTCTAAGGAAACAAAATCTGTACATTTCAACTCTGAATTATTCAGTTATTGTTATTGTGGACTTATTATTTTTATTACTTACTATTACTTTCTTGAGAGAGAGAGATTTTTGTGCCTAAAAAGAGATGCCATTTTTCTTTAAAACTATTTCCTTTCCTCTAAGTTTGAAGTTTGTGCAGTCTTAGAGGCTCACTTTATCTCCCATTCAATACTTGCTCCTGGAAATCAAATACCTTTTTAATTTTGTCATTTCTACATGTTGCTTTTTATCTTGGGCACATCTGCATGCATCTAGACAAAACTTGTGCCAGTACCTTAGTTACACATTGCTGCTGCGTATATTATACTGAAGCATCAAAATGAAGAGATAAATTACTAAAGCATATGCACTGTTCTCAGAATGGCCTGTCCTGAAGCTCATCTCCTTACCTCTTCCATGTTAACTTCCTACCTCAGCTGCCACCACCATCAATAGTCTGCTAATTTATGGGGAAAGAATATTTGATAAAGCTGTTAAATGACATGTACATGAATAGAACTTTTCCACATAAGTCATCATGTACTTCAGAGCAATTGCAAGGCAGTTATTTTCTCAAGGACAAGCTGTGAAAAAAAAATAACTGTAATAACCCCTCCTTGCCCAGCAAAACCCCATAGTGGGCTGTCATTCCAGCACCCAGGATGATCTGCTCGATCTTTTGTAGTAATGCTTTTAAGGGATTACTTTCCTCATCCTACACCTCCGCTGCAAACTCAGTTTGGTATAATTGGAACCTATCTCAGGTAATGAAACCCAATAAAATGCATTTATATCTGCTAAACAATGCCAGTTATTAAGGGGCAGATGTTGAAGTGGTCTATCAACAAATCATAAATTATAGGTATGTATCACAGAAAATTTCACTTTTATGGGACCATCTTCCACTCTACATAATGCAAAGAATGTAATTTTGAAGAATGGAAGAGTAACCACAAATCCACCCCCACCCCCAGTTTTGCACCTTTGTCCTTCATGGAAATGTCCAAACACATCCTTATTCTAACCATCTCAGGGTTATTTGTACAACAAAGTATAAGGGCTACAAACTACCATGTGAATGTAAGGCTAGGCTTCTTAAGATAATCACAGCTCAATAGCCTAACAAGTACATATGAACCTATGAACTTATAACTGCATTATAATTCCATTTTTAATAGATAATGTTTCAAAACATCAGGATTTAAAACAGTGAAATAAAAGGCCAGCAAGACAAGTTCTCATAGAAAGGATGAAAAAGCCGAACAGCAATAAAAGTTGTACTCCTTGGTGCCAAAACAACAGAGGGGCTCTTATGCTTTCACCCTCCCAACTTTAGTACACTTACTCCAAATCTCCACAAGACATCTGGACTGTAAGAAGGACTGCCTGGACTGCACATTATTACCCCTAATAAGGAATCTCACTTTCGGGGTCAGAAGTGTTTACCACCATCTACAATGTAGTGGGTCAAGAGTTCTGCTGATAGTTTATGATCAGTAAAGAACAAGCACAATGAAACCACCAGTGATTTAGTCAGCTGTCTTCAGTATCAACAATTTTATTACACTGATACAATGATACACTCACAGGGCATCTTATACAAAATAAGGTATCGTTGGGTGAAATGGATTTATCTGAGTAAAGCAGTTTTGTTACTGTTTTCCCCCATACATTGGTTACTGAATCATAAATCTTGATATTCTGAGATTAACTTTTCATGTCAGCATTTAGTATGTTGATATTTTCTCATTATCTCGAGTAGAACAAATGCCCAGGTTTAAAACAGGCTATTTTCTTCGGTTGGCAAACAAATTAAGCTTTTTACTCACTTAATTTTGCTTTCCCTATAAACAATCAAAACATAACTGTTAAACAAAAAAAAAAAAAAAAAAAAAAAGAACTCAGAGTTGATCAAGAAAACAATATACTTACAACCTACCAGCCTAGTTTAAAACAAAACTTTATGGGACAGGGTAAACCATCCTGTAATCCTCCTATGGGGAGCAAACCTCCCACATACTCCTAATTTACATATACAAACTCCATGATTTTACAACCCCTAGTAAAGTAGAAGCTATGCAAAACAGAACACAGTGGTCTCACACAAACAGCAATGTCACAGTGGCTATATGTCAAGGATGCAATTTAAGAGTAAAGATTAATTTGATCAGTTGAGTTTGGCCAGTTAAAACCAGATCCATTTTTTCTCAGCTAAGAACTGCTCAAAACATTAGTCCAATTGTTTTTGAGGTAACCCTTTAAATTAAATATTTGTTCTCAGAGTCATCTATTAAGTTAAATGTTACTTTTTTGGTATTTTATTTCAAGCTTTATGTATCTGTTTACTGAAGATGTGAAGTTTCATCTCCCATCTGTATCCCTGTGTGTTCTACAGTGTACTTCACAAATCATATTCAGGTTTAAAACCATCAAAGTTAGAACATTTTATCAATTTTTTACACTGAAATATTCAAGAATCTGTTAACAACCAAATGATCCCTAGTACAAGGAACTGCAGTTAAAGGTTCATAGGTAAGGATTAGGCTAACTCTCATTGCAGGCCATTTAAGCCTAGCCAATTTCCCTTTACATGTGAGAATCAAACCCTGTACTCTGTATTTGTGAGGTAAATACATTAATCACTATGCCAATCTCCAATCCCCAACCCCCATGATCATGACCACCATTAAATGAATACTAGTATTCTCTTTTACTGCTTGAGTATCTACTCCAGTGTATATTCACCGAAGAAGTCATTAAATGTTCACTTCATTACCTCTGTGACTCATCCATCCATCTGTCCACACCTCTTTTTCCCATTGTTGCACATGAGATGAGGGTGTCACTTCAACAGTGGCAATCAACTACAGCCACCCTGCGGTGTAAATCTTAGTTCTGTGGCCCATCATATGTGCTTAAATTCACATACCTACCTTTTGCTAGCAGCATGTGAGCTATCGTGCCTCAGCTGACTATAAAATGACTACAACTGAAGTTATTATTAAGCACTCCTCTGATGGGAAGACATCTTGAGAAAAAAAATGAAGTAGAAAATTTGAAGGCAGTTATAGAGGTTACTGTTTTGTCTTTATTCTTTACTGTCATTTGCACCACTGTTAACCAATACCAATACTGACTATTTGTCTGGACAACAAAGGGGCTACAAATAATATTGGCTGACACTGCTGACACACATAGTCCCCAGATAGTTCCATTCAGCATGGAATCTCTGGCATTTCTATAAGGAACTAAAATGGAGGTTGAAGTATCCAGTGACATGGTGATGTGTCCTCATCACTGAACTTAACCTGCGCAAAAAAATTAGAAACATAATACAAACTTACTGATTTCATGAACCAGAGGAGATGTTGGTTGTTTATAGTACTGGTCCACTGGGTAAAGAACGAATATTCAAAGGATGCCATAGCTTTCATTCAGCTTATGAAATGGCGATATACAGAGCAGGGGAACCTTTTACAGTCACTTCATCAATTTTCTTCCGTATAAATTGAAGCAAATTGACAAAGTGATTTACCTTTTGTAATATAGCAGAGAGCAAGATAGGCATAACATCTCTCCATTATACTCTAAATAATGGCCTGTATTGCAGTCGTATCAGTGGTGGGAAGAGGATTTCATCCCATATACTAGAAGTACAGATTGACATTGACAGCTAGCCAGTATTCAATTTTTGTCCTTCTACAGGAACATTATTATATTTCATTTAATTCTTCAAGACAGAGAAACTAATTATAAACAGGGTACTAGTCCATTGCATATTATTATTATAATTATTATTATTATTAGTAGTAGTAGTAGTAGTAGTAGTAGTAGTAGTAGCAATAGTGGTAGTTGTGGTAGTAGTATAGAGGTTGTAGTAGTAGTGATAGTAGTATAGTAGCAGTATTATGAGTGATAGTACTGGTAGTTGTATAGTAGTACTTCTAGTGGCAGTAATACCGATATTAGTAGTAGTACTGGTAGTAGTAGTATAGTAGTGGTAGTAGTAGTGGTAATGGTAGTAGTATAGTAGTTGTAGTAGTGGTAGCAGTATAGTAGTACTAGTAGCGGTAGTAGTATAATAATAGTAGTGGTAGTAGCAGCAGTATTACTAGTAGTGGTAGTGGTATAGTAGTTGTAGTAATAGTAGTATTAGTAAAGGTACTAGCATTCATTACATCAGATTATAGAATAAAGTATCATTACTATTTAAAAAACAAGTACACTGACTGGAGAGCCCAACCAGCATGCCATTGTAAATCATGCATATACCAATAGAAAGAAGTCTGGTCTTTCTTCTGGAGTATGCACCATACCACCACCTGAAAGATAAATTTCGATGCTTCTTCTTCCCTACAGAAAGAAGCACTTTAACTCACTTTCTCCACACCACTAACAGGAGAATTCAAGCTGTCTTTAATCTGCTCCACAGCATATAAAGAAGAAAGAAAAAAACTCACAGCTTTCTGTGCCACAAAACCTGCACAATCAGTTCCACAGCAACCCCAAATGGACAATATCTCTCCCTAGTTACTGACTTCACTCCTCAATGATTAGCTAGAAAAGTGCCTATTTTTGTAAGCAGTCCAAAAATAAGAAATGATTGGACATTCTGCATAAAATCTAAAGGGGGAGGCAGAGACAACAAACTTCTGTGCAGCTATTACCTACACGCAGACTATGCACTGTACATCTATTGCACGCCCCAACTATCAGAAGTCAGCAGAACAGCACCAAAGACTTCTTATACTATGACATTATTTAAAAAAGTACAATTTTTTTCTTAAATAATGTCATTGTATAATTGCAATAATCCACTCCTGTGTGTGGGTAATGCAGGATTTACTCAAATCCAGTCATGGATTATTGATAAATTATATATTGCTGGCTCTGCATTTCTAGTTTATCTTTCAGTTTATCAGCACTGTCAGACAGTATGTAGACATCATATTCAGAAGAATATTAGATTGTTTGATTCTTCTGCTCAAAGCATCTAATTGTTGTTGTTCTGCAAGCGTTGTAAAAATGAACTCAGTGACCTTAGACTTTTAAAGATATAGAAGTACGTTAGAAAATATCCTCCTGTAAAATCAAACTTTTATAATCCTTCCTAGTGTGGGTGGGTGAGTAAGACTTATTTTAAAAGTTGACACAGCTGTGTTGCATTTTATTTTTGGTGCAGTACCATCCATTCTCATAATTTAGGGTTTTGCTGATGCCTGAGGTTAAGGGTGGGATGCAGTTATTTTGCCCTTTACAATTACAAGTTGGATTTGACTTTGCAAAATCTATCTGTGGAGAATTGAGTCAGTCCCTACCCACTGGAACATTGTTTCTTTTTCCTTAAGTTGATTTTTATGCATTTAATAAATGATACTGTGCTTCTCCACTTTATAATTTTCATTCAGATGGTTTGGCAGTCAGATTTATGACTAAGTCTCAACTTCCCGGGTTCTCTGACAATGACTCATGATCCCTCACCCCACCCACTAAAAGTTTGCTTGCTGTCTAGAACTATGAACATTTTTGTTTGCTGAAACTTCTTGGGGTTTTCCCCTCTTGGCTACACCTTGGATTTATTTAATATGTTTCTGTCTAAGATGGTGCAACAAACTTTTTTGTATAACTCTCAAGATAGCTAATAATGCAAGCAATTATTTATTTATTTATTTATTTTACATTTGTTTACCAGGAGTCTCCTCGGGGCCAGAATGAGCCCATTTTCAGTGGAGACATGGGGAGAAAAGCTCCGGATAGACATTCATTAACAAACAAACAGAAAATGTTTTTACAAGTTCAATCATACAGTTAGGTTACAGACTGAAGTTACAGAACAAAAATATGGCTAAAGTCAGTTAAAAATGCAAGGCATTGTGTATTTTTGAAGTTATAGCAGTCATGACAGAATATGAATAGTTGCATTTTGAGTAACATAACAGTCTAACAGTCATAACAGTGTCTAAGTAGTTATATAGAGTATGGGTGCAATTTTGCTAATAGAGCAGTTGGAAGAGGTCAGGTAATATGGGGTGTGGAGCACAAGCATTGCCAATGGGTAACTAGATGTGAATGGAGGCCATCTTTGAAGGACCTGTCATTACTGGTGGCTCTGAGTGATGTAGAGAGTGAGTTCCAGAGTTTGGCAATGCAGAAAGAGTACAGTGCATGTCCAGCAGGGAGTGCAGGTTGTTGGGCAAGTAGCAAGGTTTCATTTTGTAATCTAAGTGGTCTGTTTGGGTGGTATTGAGTTAAAGTGATGAGAGGAGTTGGTGACATTAGTCACAAATCTCACTATTTTGTTATAACAGGTTTCCATTTTATTTTTTAGGGCTGTGAGAATGTTAGTGAGTAGGGGGGGAGGGCGCCATATAGTAAGGAGGGCAGTAGAAAGGTGATGGCCAAGGTTTGTTTTGTAGTAGGGTTGAGGAAGTGTTTGTGCCTATAGAGAGTTCTTAGCTTCTGATGGGCCTTTTTTATGTTATTGTGGATGTGCTGGTTAAGCTTTCGTCTATGGTGACACCTAGCAGTTTTGTGTGTGTGACAATTTCTAGGGTGGTTTTGTTTAATGAGTAGATTTTGAAGATGATTGTTAATCATCCAGCTTTCAATAGAGGAGGATGCTTGCTGTGTGTATGAGAGTAGTTCAGGTATGCTTTTGGAGATGGAAATTATAGTTGAGTCATCTGCATATTGAATAACTGAGTTGTTGGGAACACAAGAATGAAAGTCAGTAATGAAAATATTGAAAAGTAGAGGGCCTAATATGGATCCTTGAGGAACTCCTGTAGGGGCGTTAAGGAACGGTGAGGTAGATTTGAGCCATCTAGTGCATTGTTTTCTATTGGCTAGGTAGCTGGAAAACCAGAGCAGAGTTGGTGGGGACAGGTTCAGAGCTGAAAGCTTGGAGAGAAGTAGGGAGTGGGAAATGGTGTTGAATGCCTTGGACAGATCTAGGAAGAGAGAGGAGATGAGTTTCCCTTCATTGCATGCTTGGTTACCAGTATTTGTGAAGTATAGGAGAGCAGTGGTAGTACTATGAGTGGGGCGGAAACCATGTTGGCAGGAAGACAGAAGATTATTGTTTAAGAGGTATTGCTGGAGCTAGGAGTGTATGCATTTTTCTAAGACTTTAGAAATGCGGGACAATATAGCTATGGGATGGAAGTTAGAGGTATCAGTATCATTACCGCCTTTATGTAGGGGAAGTATGTAGGCTTTCTTCCAGATGGTGGGTATATAGGATTCCTGAATTGACCTGTTTAGGAGTATACTAATGGGGTAGGAGATGGCTGGAGCTGACACTTTCAGGTATTCTGGGGGTAGGTTGTTAGGGGCATTGCTTCCTGGTTTCAATTTAAGCAGGAGTTTGTTTATAGTAGATGTTGGGATTGGAGAGAGGGAAAATATGGTAGTGGGTGGGTCTACTGGGTGGTCATAGTTGGTGGAGTGGTTAGTTTGAGAAGGTGGGGGTGGGAATGTGACAGTTAGTTTGGCTATAGTTTCAACAAAGTATGAGTTAAGACTGTGGCAATTTCTAGGGGTGTTTTTGTGTTTTTTCAGGGTGTGGACAGGGATTACTTTTTGACCCAGGGTTTAATAGTGCAGATATTGAGGCCCAGAATTGCTTTGAGTATTGTTTGAAATTATGCTGCAATTTAATATATATTTTTTTGTCATTGATGAATTGAAATTACTGTCATTTCTACAATATCTTTGTTGTCACTTAATATACTGTGAGAAAGCTGGTTCATTGCCACATGCTTCTTGTGGATTTATGTATTTGTATTTGCTTTCCAGGGTTGAGCATTGATCTTCAGAGACCTTTTTCAAATTCAGCCTGTAGTCAAGTTAACTGACTTAGTCAGAGTCGCACAGTTAACAATGGAAGTGAGGGAATCAAACCTTGTACCACTAGACCACAGGAAACAGCACGTTAACAGCTCCTTAATCCTCTAAGCCAGCTGCCAGACAGATTTACAGAAAAACACAAACTCACAGAGCACTCCATGGGATCTTACAAATAATATATAATGCATTCAACTAAGTATGTGCCACACAAGAGGAAAACAGACTGGAATACAAAGCACTTAGATGATATCTGCTTAATATTTTTCCTCCATTCTATATATTTCCCCACACTATTTCTGTTAATTCTCATGAAACTGCTTATCAAAATGCATCTGACCCTTGTGGTGCAGACAATACACAAAAGACCACAAAAAGTGAGCTCATACAGATGAGAAGCCATTCCTGCTATCTGATCTGTGCAAATTGTGACTGCTGACACCTCTACTTTGAAACATCTTTCTGGGAAGGTCTTGATCTGTTAGGCTTTCTCTGGTACTATCCTTAAATGCAATGCAACATAATTTCATAACTTATAACTTAAAACTGTAATTAGTGTGTATGTTCTTGAGCATGATAGAGAACTCTTGTTTACTCCCAAGACCCACATAAAATATAGTAAATCTCACTCTCAAACTTTTGTGATTCTACATTAAACAACTTGCAAGGCAAGAAGCATCATGCTTATCCAGAAAACAGGAAATGGTGCACATATTGGCTAGTGAAAACTAGTTTGCTTCATCAAAATTTCTGATGGGTTTAATCCTTAAAAATGAATGCCAACAGCTAACCTGTGTTAAATATGTCTACAATCATTCCAGGTAACAAAGATCTTCAGGATTAATTGTCTTAGACATGGCATTGCTGCAGAATAGGTCTTTGTTTAAGAGCACTTGTTCTTGTATATCCAAAGAACCTTTTCCATCAGAACTCTCAGACTCCTTGCCAACTTGTTCAGTAAGCAAAGCATGGTTTTCAGTAAGGATATTTATTTGCTTATGCATATCTGCATCTCCTTGTTCCAACACATCAGAGATTCTTTTGGACAAATTATCCATCTTTATGTTTCAGCTACTTCATGTCATCTATCACTCCTATAAAATCTTCTTGGAAAGCTAACATCGTACAAGCTGAGCCAGCCATTGCATTCTTTTTTAGCACTATTATTACATTTTTATATTGTATACAATGACATAAGTACTCATACAATAATGAAAAAGAAAACAAACCATAGCAAGCCTTTTCATTTTAATGCATTATACGTTTACATTTTCTTTTTAACAATTATCATCCACTCCAACATTACATAAATTGCACAATTCCAACCTTCCTTTAAACCTCAGCCCTCCTCCCCTTAAATATTATTCTGTATGTACTGTTACTATAAATTCCACTTCCTTCTATGTAGTTTGCTCCTTCCCATTCCTAAAGATCCCATCTACAGCTCTTTGTTAGATTTCCATCCTTAACAGTTCTTCTCTATTTTCAACAACCATTTGCTCTCTGTTTGCTGTCTTTTCTCCATATTCAACAACAGCATCCCCTGGATGTTGCCTTTGCAGCTTAGCAGTACTGGCTATAATAACTTCTGTACCCTTTTTCACTCTGATCAGTTCTTTTGCTGGCAACTCAACATCAATTTGCAGATCCTGCTTGTTTGTTTCTCTGTTAAGACTAGTATCATCTGTTGTCTGAAACTTCTGCTGCATTTCCTCAAAAACACTCTGCAAGCATAACTCAGCTTGAAACTATGGATGTTATTCATACTCCAGGGCTGTGTGGGTGCATAGCACATATCTGCGAACAGCAGCGTTACGTGGATATGCAAATAAGGTCAGCATAACATATTTGCGTTCAATAAAGCAGTGTAAAGAAAACTCTGTAATCATGCCCTTTTTTATAAATGCATAAACTGTGTAAAGGTCATCTTTTCGTATGTGTGAATTGTTTTGCATAGTCATAAATAGAATGTGCATTGGCATATTGTGGGCAAGTGTGGCTGAGCACAGTCATGCTTAAAGTATTATAGCAAAGCTGTGGATTGTGCAGCAACTAAAACTGTTTTTTGAGCAGTTTCATATAGGGGTATCCTTTTGTGGATATCCTGATGGTTTCAGTAAAGAATAGTAAGGGGCAATAGGACAGACTGAAAAAGTGTAGACAATCAAAAAGGGGAGCACAAAAGAGAAACATCAAGACGATTTGATTTGGAGGAGGTGGGAGAGGTTGGGCACTATGTTTTTGTCAGGTATAGACCCCCTTATTTTTCAAAAGTTTTTTTTTTTTGTAGAGGGTAGTATGAATGGGAAATGGCGAAGCAGGCATAGGAGAAAAGGTAAGGGAAGAAGGACTGCGGAAGTCTCAGCTGTGTATCTAGTCCACAGAGCCTCAAACATGTCCAGTACCAGACTGTGTTGCAGTGGAGGTCGCTGATGTTGAGGGGGTAGGGGCCTGTGCTGGAGCAGTGGGTGAACTTGTCTTCTACACATGGAAGACAGGCTTTAGCTGGCATAATTCTCCTGTCCACTACCTCTTCCAGTACATCTTCAACCAAACTCTGAGCCCCTGTTCAGTGAAGTTTTTCAGGCTGTCACATGCCATAGTGCCTGCCAGACTGGCGCCTCTACTTAGACCCGGTGAGGAAGACCCCAGACGGGCAAAGCACGAAGCTCTCCTCAAAATGGAGAATGTCGACATTTGTGCTGTAACTGAGACCTGGTTTAAAGAGGCAGAAAGCACCCCTGTACTCACAGGCTACAAGTCATTCCATACCTTTTGGCCGCAGAACATGGCCAGAAGGTCTAAAGGTGGTGGTGTTTCCATATTCATAATGGATATGCACACCTCTAGACTGGTAGCCCAGCATAATGGATCTGAGATACTCCAGCTACAACTAACACTGGGTAAGACAGCGATACAGGTCATAGCCTGCTATAGAGCCCTAACCATGTCCCTAGACTCTCACTCCACATTCCTAAACTCCCTGGAGTCTATCAAGATCCAGCCCAATACTCTCATACTGGGTGACTTCAACTACCCTTCCATCAACTGAGAAAACTATTCAAGTACCAATGCACCAGCCCAATGCTTCCTGGAATTCATCAGTTCCAATACCCTGGACCAGCTCATTCTGACCCCCACTAGAGGAAGCAACATCCTTGACCTGGTTATCACCAACATCAGAGACCGTTGCTCCACACCTATAGTCAATTACTCCCTGGTTAGATCCGACCACAAACTGATCACCATGGAACTCTCCACCTTACCCACACTCCCCGCAAAGGTGACCACCCTGTAAAACTTCTGCAAAGCAGAGCTTGCACTCCTAAAAGCAGAGGTGGCTAACTTCTCAGCATCCATGCCAATGGAAAATAGCTGTATGACTGCCAAATCATACACCAATCCACTGTATGAGCATGTACAGAAGTGCATGGAACTTGCCATACCAAATAATACCAAGATGCTGTCCTCCAAAAAATGGAAACCAATCTGGTGGTCCTCAGCCATCAATAAACTTTACAACAGAATGAAAAAACTGTTGCAGATAAAAGTGAAGTCACAAGACTGGAAAAACTCCCTTATCAGCCTCAACAAAAATATGAGATCCCTTATCAAATCCTCTAAAGCCAGCTATGAAGGCAGTATCACAGCTGACACTAAAAACAACCACAAAGCCTTCTACAGCTATATCAAGAACCTCCAAGGCAATACCCAGATTTGAAAATAAAACACAGCTCAGTAGTTAAATGGAACTTCAGAAACAGAACAATGTGCCCTCCCCCCCAGCACATTATAAACTTTTAAACAGGATGTGATGTGATGTTTCTCAATTCTTTTTTTTTTTAAAAAAAAAAAAAAAAAAAATGATATAAATATAATAATTCATATATAAAAAAAGCATTTTTTTTTTTTTTAAAAATTATTACATACTTTGTATCCATTGTATTTATGTTAATGAATCTATCTATGCACATGATTTATTATTTGTATATCAAAAACATTTGATATTGATCACCTGTTCTAATTTTGTTCTCCCATGATGAATGACTTTTTTTCTATATATGGTAAAAAAAAAAAATTCAAACTTTAAATTCTTTACAACTCAAAGAATGCCTTGCAAAGAGCATGTTTTTGTCTTTGTTCTTTATAGCCAGAGTAGTTTCCGACACAGGAAGCCACTCAATAGATTTCAGCTCAAATAAGCTTTTAATTTGTATTTTTTAAACAAAAAAATAACAAAAGAACTATTACTATGTTAAAAGCATTGTCTACAATTTGTGTTGTCGACTTTTTAATACAGCGAAAATTCTCTTGTCTTTACTTCTCAACTTTTTCTAATACTTTCTTTTTAAATTTTTTCTTAAATATTGTTAACTGTTGTAGGTTTGTTATTGTCCCATCACTCTACAGCTAACTAGATCTTTATTACCTAAAAAATTATCCAGTTCTTTCTTTCTAATATCTTATAGTTTTAGTTCATTACTATAGGAAGTGGGATGGAAAAAAACATACTTTGATTTTCTTCTTCTCTATTTATTATTTATTTTCTTTGTTGATTTATTCTCGGTCCTTCCTCAAATATATATGTGGCTAACAAAATGGGTTTTGGGTTTACCCCCCTTCTTAGTTTATTAACTTTTTTCTAACTTTTTAAATCCAATAAGTTGTAACCCTCACTACAAACATTTGTCTAATACCCAGATTTGCTCTGAGGTATTGCACACTGGTACCTAATATACTGAGCCAACAGATATAGCCAACATACTGGCCGACAGATTCAGTGCCAACTTTACCCCTCTTCCTCCCCCAAAGGCCCTATCACAATACCAGAACAAAGCTTGGTACCCAACATTTCTGCAGCACAGGTAAAAGCTGCATTGTACAAAGCCAATAATACAGCATCCATGGGACCTGATAATATCTCTGGCTGTGTTCTACATGAGCTACAAAACAAACTGGCACCACACCTGTGTACCCTGTTCAATCACAGTCTTACCTTAGGCTTTGTCCCTAATGAATGATGCACTGCTACAGTCATCCCTCTCCACAAAGGGGGAGTGACTACAGACCCTGGGAACTACCACCCCATTAGTCTGACAAGTGTGGTATGTAAAGCTATGGAGTGCATCATCATGGAACTGCTTAGCAAAGATATATGAAATATCCAAACTCTTGACCCCACGCAGTTTGGCTTTGTCAAAGGGAGATCCTGCCTGCTGAACCTAGTTAACTTCTTCGAGGCAGTCACCAAAGCTGTAGATGAGGGTAAGGCATTGCATACAGCCTACCTCGACCTGGCCAAGGCCTTTGATACCATTCCCCACTCAAGTATTATTGATAAACTCACCAAACTAGGCATCAATCCTTATATCACTAGGTGGATCATGAATTGGCTCACAGACAGGACCCACAGAGTGAAAGTAGCTGATTCCATGTCAGACTATTGACCAGTCACAAGTGGAGTCCCACAGGGCTCGGTCCTGGGCCTTCTTCTGTTTGGCATCTACTTCTCAGACATCCAGGCCAACACAGAGGGACTCTGGCTGACCAAGTTCACTGATGACTGCAAGCTAGGAGTCATTATCTACTCCCCAAATGATGTAGACATCCTACAAAATGGCCCCACTGAGACCAATGAATGATGTTGGAACCATGAACTTAAGCTTAATGCCAAAATATGCGTTATCATTCCCTTTGGAAAAAAACTCAGTTCCCACTAATTACCACATCAATGGGAGCCCAATGAACACTGAAGGGGCCATAAGAGATCTGGGTACCCAGGTCGACAATAACCTCACCTTCGACCACCACATTGCCACTGTGGTCAGAAAGTCCTTCTATGTGGCACATCTCATAACCAAAGGTTTCACATCCAAGAAGAAAGAGGTCATCATACCTCTCTACTCATCCCTCATTAGACCAATCATTGAGTATAACACAAGGTTTGGCATGTACCTGACCAAACACCTTCAACAGCTGGAGAGGCCACAAAAATACCTCACAAAAAGAATCCTAGGCCTTAAATACATGTTCTACATTTACAGACTCAAGAAACTTCACCTGTTCTCAGTCTCTTATTGTCTACTTAGAGATGATCTCTGCTTGACTTACAAAGCCATGTCCGACCCAGCCCTACTTGAAATGCTACACCTAAAGAAATCCCAATCTCCCCGTGCCACATGTTCCAGAGATCAAAGTTCACCCCAGAGATCACTCCAGTGGCCCTAATGGATAAAGGCACTGTGAAGTAACATCTGGTGGCATGATGCCATGGCAATTTTTTTGGGTTAGGCTTGTAAAGGCTCCAGGGCCATTAGCCTAGTACACACCTATGAACCTATGAACCCAGGAGCCAGTAAACAGGCATTAAAGGTAGGTGTAAACATGACTGATAGTGTTACACTGCCTTTCTGACAACGTTCACTAAGTGTTTTATGGCTTTAAAAGCCAACAAAACACTTAGCGATTTTTTTTCCCTGTAACTAATAGGACATGGAGCAGATAATGCTCCATGAACTACAAAGAATTATGATGTCTAACAAATTATGACCCCTTTTTATGTGTTCTCGACATGGATGCCAAGATTCACCTCTCAAACTTCAGTCTTGAGGTGAATTTCTTGGAATCAATGTCTCAAACACATAATAAATGGGTTATGATCGGCGAGCTGATCATAATCCTCTATGTTCTGGACATCTGTTACACTTACTAGAAGATTCCACCAGCCTCGTGACTCTTCTATTGAATTGCTGAGAATTATAAAGGATTTTTTTCTCAGCTACAAATAAAAGAGAGAATAATCTTGTTTACCTGTATTTGACTGTATTCCACAAATACGTCTTACATTCCCTGTATTCATATTCATTTATATCTTATCTTGTCAAATTCAAACTGTTGAATGCATACATATGTGTATTACTACAATTTAGAAGTGAATTTTCTCCTGCATTGTGTAGGGTAGTGAAAAATTATGAATGCAGGTCTGTCTTTTGTTGTAAAAAATGCTTGTATCACTCTGTGGAAAACCTGAACTGCAAATGCTGAAATGTACCAATTCAAAGAAGTGTGAATTTCTTTTTCTGCAGAACTTTGTCTAATGTACAGTAATGAAGTAAAACAGCTTGTTCTCTGAAAGGGTAATTGCAGGTCATCATTAAAGCAAAGTAACCCTGACTTCCTTCCCGTAACAGTCAGTCTGACTAGAGTGTGGTGAGTGTTATTTCAGCCATTTTGTATGTGAAACAGGAAATGCTTTATGAATAAACAAATAATGCAAGATATTGAAATTTCATAGCAAAAGGATGTCATACTAATCTATCAATCGAGAGTAAAACAAATCTTTTATGTTCTGTTAACTTAATATCTAATTTACAAGTATGGAAAATATTTACATGGAAATATATTCACAGGGCATTTATTACACCTGATAAACTAGCCAAATTCAATTCACTTGATAAATCCATTTGTTGGAGATGTTCTTTAAACTGTAAAGCTGACTGGTCTTATATATTTTTTGATTGTATTAATATAAAAATTCTGAGAAGAAATTACTATTTTTCTCCAAGCTATATTCACAGATACCTTTATTTTAACCAAATTTTTAGTCCTCTTAAATATTAATGATACTATTGGAATTAATAAAAAAGATCTATACCTACTTTGGTCCATACTAGCTGTGGCAAGGAAATGTATAACTAGAAAGTGGAAGTCTTCACAAGAACCTACACTGGAAGAATACTTGAGATTGATGGAAGAAACAGCGACATTTGAAATCAAGGTAAAGGAATTGAGAATTTCACCTAAAACATGGGCAAACAATCCTTGTGAAAAATTTTAACTCTTATTGAGACATTAAAAATGAACCCTGAATAATTAATGTGTAACTTTATACTTTATTAATTGAATATTATAAATTTTTGTTACTAATTACATATATTTTATAAATTTTTTCCCCTTCTTTGTTCAGGTCAGTTGTACATAGTGTATATAAAGGTTTATAATACTTGTTTATTGATGATTGTATTGTTAAACATATTATTTGGAAAATAAAAAAATATTTGAAAAAAAAAATACATACATTTTATTATGTCTATTTAATTACCTCTCACAAAAACTGTCTTCTTGTAATAAATGGAAAAGGCCTTACAACTTCTTTAATGCAATGCTGCACAATTCTTTACATAAGTAACTGTTAAGTTTTATTTCTAAATGTATTACATGTAGTCAGAATTACTTATATTTGAACATAACTAATACATTTACAGACTTAGATGGACAGATTACTAATTTCATATTCTTTACTATCATTTTTATTTCTAACTGTAACCTCTCAATAGGTAACAACAGTAGTTGGTATCTGTCAGGAACAGATGAATAGCTGGCTACATGAAGTAGCATTTATTTATTTTTTCGTAATGTATTTAAGAATGTCACCTCAAGTCCTTATTTGAAGGACATGATATTTGATTGTTGAATCACATGTACAATTTTTTGTATACACCTTTTGTATTTTATATATATATATATATATATATATATATATATATATATATATATATATATATATATATATATATATATATATATATATGGGTCTACCTCAAATTGTCGATGTGCCAGATAATCGAATCCCATTTTATCAATACCACTACTTCTTTGAACTCCTGGAACAATGGCAATTTACACAGGGGAAACAACCACTCAGCCACCATGGTGAACCTTGCCCTTTCCCCACTGTAGTGCAATCTTGGAATTGGTATATTTAGTTATGGAGGTGAGGGGTGTGAAGCCCCCTACTTGAAGGGATACTTGTTTTGGTGTTTGTTGTGTTGTCCTGGTAGTCGAGTGGTTGATTACCCTGGGTGAATTGCTGTTGTTCCAGGCATTTGAAGGAGTGAAGATTCAATAAAGTGGTGTCAATGAAATGGGATTCGATTATCTGGCATGTCAACAGTTTGAGGTAAATCCATATGTATATATATATATATATATATATATATATATATATATATATATATATATATATATACCCACAAACACACACACATATACAGTATATATATATATATATATATATATATACACACACACACACACACACACATATATATATATATATATATATATATATATATATATATATATATATATATATATATATATATATATGTGTGTGTGTGTGTGTGTGTGTGGTTCTACCTCACTTCAACGACACGCCGGAACATCGACACGGAAATCGCGAGCCCCAGAAGATCGACAGCGCAGAAGACCGACGGGACCTAGAAGATCGACAAGCAGAAGACCGACCCGATGGATGAAAGCACCGACACCGAGGATGCCGAAATGGGAAAAGGCTGTGTAACTATGCGGTAGTGACGGATGTTAGGGTGCGAGTAAGGTAAGTGTGGATAGGGGTGGGTTAAGTGAGTTAGGGTTAGGGAGCGGGTCAGGTAAGTGTGCGGTAGTGATTGTGTTTGGGTTAGGGGCGGGATAAGTGAGTTAGGGTTAGGGAGCGGATCAGGTAAGTGTGCGGTAGTGATTGTGTTTGGGTTAGGGGCGGGATAAGTGAGTTAGGGTTAGGGAGCGGGTCAGGTAAGTGTGCGGTAGTGACGGACCTTAGGGTTAGGGTTTGGGTTAGGGTTGTAGGTAGTTGTGTATGTGAGGTTTAGTGTGGGTTTGTAGGGATTTTGGTGTGCTTGTGTTGTGTATGTGGTTTTTGGACGGGGAATGTGTTTTGTTTGTTGATTGTGGTGTGTGAAGTGTATGAGGTTTCGTGTTTGTGTACCGTCGGTTATTTCGTTGCCAGGCATGTGGAATTTCGTGTTTTTGTACTGTCGGTTATGTGGTTTCGGTGATTGCGTTGTCGGTGTTTTGGTGTTTCGTTTATGTGAGGTAGAACCGTGTGTGTATATATATTCAGCTATGTATATGGATTAAAAATTGTACTTACTGTAGAACTCTGCCTTTTTGCCCAAACCTGATCAACCCACTTGGCCAGCTAGTCAGCACTATGCTTTTATAAGTCATCATACCTATGATGGCCCTGCTGACCAGGGTGAGTTATACCTGTAAGTGTTGACAGATGGTCATACAACTCCTGCCAGATATTTTCTTCCTCATGCTGGTACGTGTGCAAGCTTGGATCTTCTCCAGGTAATTGCTGCCATTTTTCAAAGTGCCAGGACAAGAATCAGGAAAGTATGGTGGGGGCTGTACTAACCAGGGCTAGAACCACTACCTGTTGGGTGTGACATCACCTTAACTAAGTCTTTTTTTTACTAGTAAGCTCATTAGGCAAGGTATTGATAACAATGACACATTTGATTTAACAACAAATGCTGTGTCATACCGTGTTTTTTTTTTAAAGGCAGGCAGTTACCACAGTACACAATTGCTAACAGATGATTTCTAACTTTATCTAAATGAAGTAGGTGTTGCCAGTAATATGTATTCATAATATTTTTACCTTTTTATGTCTGCATTTGGTGACATGCATTCAAGTGGGACCTATCATTTTTTCTCATTATTTTTTTCCTTCTTTTATTAATAGGTAGTAGAGAAAGAAATGTCAATACTACAGTGAGAACGTATTTCTAGGACTTTTGTAGATGTACTACTTGTTAAGCATGACATACACACCTGGATGTTCAGTGATTAACATTCACATTCATTGCAACCTGACCTCAGATGACTCCATTTTCAATTTCACCATTATGTCTGTATATTAACTTGTTTTAGCCACGCAACATATGTCTGTGAACAGCTTGGCATTGCTGTAGAGTGCTACAGCATTTGTAGCCATCCGTAGCATATCCACACCTTCTCAGACTCATTTGTTACAGCTTGGACTTTGTTTCTAGATGTCAGCACTGTTTTTAGTATTAATTTTAGTCTTCTAAAATATTCCTAAGTTTTAGTTATATTTCTTCATGTTTTATTGTTGATCCTTCATCAGTTCCCAAATATTTATTCAATCCTTCTTGCTCAAGCTGTTTTATATCACATTCCTGTCCCAGGCTGATATTTTCTTGGCTCTACAACTTTCCTGCTTTAAAGGTTGCTTTTGCATATTTATCAAGGCCAAATGACATTCTTATATCATCTGAAAAAGTTTTGACCACTTGAAGTTGTGCTTTCAGTTCCTCATCTGATGAACTATGCAGTTTTAAATCATCCACAAAATGAAGATAAGAAGTCTTTACATTTTGTTGTTTTCTGGGAGCCAAATTGTAGCCATGACCTAATCTGTTGAGTAGACAGCTTAATCGGTTAAGGGCAAGAATAAAGAGCAGTGGTGACAAACAGTCACCCTCGAATATCCCCTTTTGAATTTTTATCCCTGGAATAATAATTTGTCCTTTATCATGGCTTAACTGCAAAATGCTTTTCCACTGTTTCCTGGTCACTGTAATGTAATTGAAAAGTGTAGGATGCATCTTGTACATTTTTAAGCACTCTTTTATCCATGAATGTGAGATATTGTCAAATGCTTTTTTTATAGTCTACTCATCCATACTTAGATTCTTCCCCTTTTTTACAGTTCTCCATTATGACTTTATTTAACAACAAATGATCCTTTGTTACATAAGACTTTCTTTTGTTACCCTTTTGTTCTATTGCCATAATTGAGTTTTCTTCTAAATGACTATAAACTCTGTTGACATCAGTTCCAGTGCATAGTTTATACATTGTCTGATGGCAAGTTATTGGTCTATAGTTTTTAGGATAGCTTGCAGGTTCGCTCTTAAGTAGGAGTATTGTTTTTGTGTTGTTATCCAGCTTGGTCTCTGTTCAGGATGTGCATATAAATAGTTATTACTCATGGCTAAATATTCATGTAAAGATGTTAATACTTTTAGCCAGAAGTTAGGCAGTGCATCTGGGCCTGGGGTTTTCCAGTTAGGAGCTTTTCTTAACTTCAATTCAATTTCTCTGGCCGTTACTTCATCCTATTTCATACCCTGTTCATTTGAACGTCTTATTCTTTCTTTTACTTCTTCTATCCAATCAGCATCTTTGTTATGTTCTACAGTATGTTCAAAGAAATTTCCCCAAAATGTGTCTTGCTTCTTTTTCTGCTGGTCTTTCAATTCCTTTTGCCTTGTTTCCCAATTCTCTATAAAACTTTTTTGATTCATCAATAAATTGTTTATGGTGTACTTTTCCTTAATATTTATCTGCATTCATTATTTGATAAGCACATCTGCCTGTGCTGATATTTTTAGTTTATTATTTGTTATAGTGAGTGATAGATCCTGATCTGTTCTGATATCCTGCATTGCTTTTATCATGTCTATCTTTCTGAGTACTTTTTCTATCTTTTCCCTCTTCTGTACTCTTCTAACAGTGACACTTCTTGTCTTAATTCTTTATAGTTTTCTCTGTTCAGTACTTCCATGATGACATTTGATTTATCCCCTTCTTTTCCCCTACTGCCCTGTATTTTTGAGGTAAGACGTTATCTGTTATTAATTTAGCTGCACAGTAATATATCCTATTTACTCCTGTTATATCACATGAATTTCTATAAATAGTCCTAATTACTGTGTTCATTTGTTTTATCAAACTTCTAACCTTTGGGGTTGTATTGACTTTCTTTAGTCTATTTCTTTCATTGATTTTAATAATGCTGTCCATCTCTGTTAAATAAAGCAACTCTTCTCTTAGATCATTGTCTTCTAAACTGAGGGTACATTCTTTGTTCTCAATTTCCTACGGGCATTCTACAGAAAGTTTCAGAGCATCTTCCTGTGATAGATTCTCTTCAGTTTCATCCTGTGTCATCCATTGCTCTTTCATAAGGGAACTGACTGGCCTATCACTCCACAATATTAACTGCATCAGAGTTGCCACAGTTTCCTGTTCCTTCCTTTGCTGTGCAACTCCAACTGAACTTTTGTACTGATTTCTTATGGAAGGATCCAAAGTATCTTCATATGGTAACTGATCAGATGTTTCCCGCGATCCATTGCTCTACCCTGCTGTGATGTAATCAAAGTTAAATTTTCTATACTAAATCCTCCACTTCACAGATAATCCATAATCTCAGTTTCTATTTCTTTAATTTCTTCATTACTAATCCTCTTTTCTTATTTTCTTATTTTTGTATTGTAATTGTTTTTTATATTCAGATGCCTTTGCCTGTATTTATCTTCAAATATCTTTGGTGCTGCTCTTTTTGTATTGATTAGTTTTGCTTTCTCCTTTACATAAATATTGCACCATATTAAGTCTACTTTTCTTTCCCATGTCCATATTTCTTCTTCAGATGTCTCCTGCTCCTCCTGTTTCTCCTTACTTGGGGGATTCATTGTCTCATCATGCTGTGATATAACCTGTGGTAGACTTTCTTCACTAAATCTTTCAATTTGCAGATATTCCATAACTTCAGCTCCAATTTTTTAGCATAATCTGCTGTTCTATGTTGCCTCTTTGTAATTTTATTTTTTGTATTGTGAAATTTTCCATATCTGGATGCCTTTGCCTGTATTTCTCTTTGTATATCTTTGGGGCTGCTTTTTTTCTGTATTGATTAATTTGGCTTTTTCCTTTGCATTAATATTGTACCGTATCAGATCTCTCTTTCTTTCCAGTGTCCATATTTATTTTTTATACCTTTCAAAAATCTCTAGATTTTGTTCTTTATATTTTAGTACTTCTTCCTCAGTCACTTCTTTTTTCCAAATGGCCAAAGGTTTCTTGGTTTATATAATGTTTTTCATAAATTTGTTGTGTTAATCAACAAAAATCTGCATTTGAAGAGTGTGAGAGTTTTTCTTGTGCAAGTATTTTTCTTTCCTCTAATTTATCTCTTAATCATTTTGCATATCTTTTATCTGGAAATTCTGGGCTTCTTGCATAATAGTAACAATACATAGTGTCTTTCCTGTTCATAATAGTTCACTCGGGGTTGGGGGGGCAATGCCAAGATGGCCAAGTGAAGACAGCACTTTTTAGAGCTCTGCAGAATTACTCTTAAATACAGGAAAAAATGACTTCATTGATAAAATGTGTATATATAGCCTTATTGATATTTATCCTGATTTTTTATTTTCTGATATTCATGAGGTCCTATAAAAAAATTTCCTGTCACTTTTACTTGGAGACTGAACTGCTGACTGAAAATGAGTAATTCCAAACACTCGCATACCGACACTTCCATAAGAAAGGACTTACAAGTAGTAACATCAACTCTTCAGGAACTATCTTTGAAAAATGGATGGATTCCAAAACAACTTAGAAAATCTAAAAGAAAACCATCTTAAGCAAACTGAGGTTTTAAAGAAATGTTACAACAAGCAAAATATCTTTGAAATCGAGAATGCCCTGAATGACATTGATGGCAAAAGAAACACAAACTGACTTTTTACTAAAGCAAAATACCTGGCTCTTAAACAAAATTGATGATCTGGAAAATAGAGAAAGGAGATGGACATAATGGTCTTCCTGAAAAAACTGAAGGTAAGGACTTTTTTTCTTTTCTGAATTCCTGGATTCCTTAAATATTAAACCTTCATGAAGGATTTTCATATAATATTGAAAATGCCCATAGAGCTATAGGCAACTATTTCTCCCTCCTCAACTTCTTCACCTAGATCCATCATTATAAAATTCATATCTTATACAGACAAAGATCTAATACTCAAAACTACATGGAGGAAAGTTCCCCTAAAATACAACCAAAATCCTATCAGATTTGACAATGATTATTCATCAAAAATAATAGACTTGGAAAAGAGATGCTGGCCCCTTGTGAAAACTCAAAGACAAAATGGTCTTAAATCTCAGATACACTTTCCAGCAAAAATAAAAACACATTTATCTAATGGAATAATAATTTTAATATCCTAGAACAAGCTTTTATGTCTGTCAAAAACAATAACCTACTACCTGTAACAGATGAAATAGACTGGTCTTCTTTGAAAAGAACCTCGGAAAAAAACTAATAAACTGATATGAAGAAAAAGAAACAAAAAACAGATCTTATTTCATCACCATCTGTCAATGCTATAAAACCTTCAACTGTGAAATAACTGTTTTTTTTTTTCTGAACAAATCTTAATGTTCTGTTTAATAACACTATCTTATTTGAAATCTCAGTTTATGTGGGATATTTAATGCTGAGACATACCTTGATGGTAATGTATTTATCTATTATTTCCTTTTTTGATTTTGTCATTTTTTACCCCAAAGTGAAAATCTATATATCCTTTAACAGTCAAACTTATATGTCTCCACACACTTAACATTTTGTTTATATATATATATATATATATATATATATATATATATATATATATATATATATATAAAATATGGATTCACTTCATAATCTCGAAATACTGAAATATTGAATTTTAGTACCTGGAGATCATGAAGTCAAAAATCCATATAACTGAAACCAGACAACCACAACACCCAAAACCACGAAACCACAAAACTGTGAAAACATACAGCACACAGCACACAACACATACAAACACAAACACACATACCTCCCGACACTTCCAAAAAAGCAACACAACACACACACAAACACATACACACACCCTACTTAAATATACTAACTCCAAGGTCACACTACATACACACACACATGAAACACCACAACACAAGCAACATTCCCGTTGCACATACACATCACTGTAACAAAACAAACACACACCACAGCCCCTGCCCAAAACCCTTAATCAAAAACACTTACCTAAATCCATGCACAGCACAACACCAGAACCATTAATTCAACATCTGTGATATGTGAGATTTTGAATTTCACTCTTCTAGTCTTTTGAGGTTTTCGACTTTCCACTTTATAGGCTCGAGATTGTGAAATTCAATATTTCAGGATTTTGAGCTTATAAAGTGAATCGATATATATATATATATATATATATATATATATATATATATATATATAAACAATCTAGTAAGAAAGTTATTTAATTATTTAAACTACAGTTTAACATAACCTCTACACATGCAAAGTTGCGTGTTTTTTATATGTTATAGTTGTTTTTTCCTTTGATTTAACAGTAACATTTTTCAAATTTTCTCACATCCTTTGTCTTTTTTATTACAATAGTTTGACAATATAACTCTTAATGCACAGATAGCTTTTTTATGTTGTTTACTTTCATTCTTTAGATGTTTCAGATGAGTATTTTCTCTGTTTAATGTTTATATACTTGGAAAATGGTTGGTGACTTTGTGTTCCATGTTTATCTTAGCCTAATCATGTTTATGGCAAAGGCAATACTTTTATGTGAAGTTTTTTCTCTTGTTAACTTTTTCTTACAGTTTAAAAGGTATTAAAAAAACTCTGACTTGATTTTGGTGCCAAATATTCATTATTAAGCTTCACCTGCATACAATATATATTTTATATTATTCACTTCTTACTTTGTGCCATGTAGCATGAGCTTGCTTTACTATTTTATTTTCCCTTTTTCATCTCCTTTAAATTCCGCTTTGGGCTTATTCACACTTATGCTTTTAAACAGGAAGTCACCTCTGCTCCCACTAACTACTTCCTTAATATAATTTATGCTGGTTCTTTATATTCATCAAACTTTTATTGTGTTATTTTACTTAAAGAAAACTTAGCAAGTGCATTTGCAATTATTTGTCTTAGTTGGTGTTGGATTTGTTGGTGGACACTAATGATCTTTTGCTGTGCACTGACATCCAAACTTTATCAGATGCAGAGTTGATCTTCTGTCTTGTGTGTGTGTGTGTGCATCTACGTGGGCAGACACACATACAGTTGTGCTTTCTTTTAGTTGTTGTTTTGTATCGGGTTTGAATGGATGGGTGCATGGTGGTATGTCTACATGCTGAAGTGCTGTAGGGCTTGAAAGTGGGCTATATATATTTAGAAATTGTTGGTAGTTAATGTGGAATGTTATGAGTGCATGGTCATGCATGGGCTCATGTGTATGTACATAAATTTACAGTTAACTATTGAATTGTAACTCATCACTAAATCCTATGAGGAAAACAGTGGACACATTATTTTAAGAAATTCTTTTTCTTTTAATGTAGGACATCAAAAGCTTCAATTCATTTTGACAAATGTATTCTGTTTGATATTTTCTCATGAGTGTTACAAAGGAAATATTAATCAAATATTTTATTATGCTTATAGTTTTTCCCTGCCTGACACATCACATGTTAAGTACTTCAAATGAATTAAAATATCAACTAATATGGAAATAAGATATAATAACACTCATGAGAGGGGAAAAAAACATTTATTATACTCCTATACTTGAAAGACAGTGTAATAAGATTTTTTGTTGTTTTTTTATATCAATATTACAAGACCATTTGTTAAAGTGTAGATGTGCACACAGTTGTTTGCATGTATGTAAACATACATCTGTATATCAGTGTGTATATGTATGGCTATAAGTACGTGTGCATTTGTATGCACATAAGTGTCTGGAATGGCAAACAAAAATTCTGAAAATTTATTCAAAACAATGGAAATATACCCCAAACTTATGTTTGTTTATTTTATGTTAAATGTTACTTTATTATTTAATTGGAGTATTGCACTCATATGAAAATGTACTGTACACCTCTGCTCATTGCCTTCTGATGAACAAATAGATCCGACAGTTGTATTAAGAGTCAATGGTATGTTTAGAGTAATATGTCTTACTAATTCTAATAAAGAAATTGATTTTGTGGCAGCCAATAATTTATTTCAGAACATTTTAAATGATTTAAAGACCTACAATATTCAACACAGAAGAAGTAATAAAGTGATTAATAAGGAATGAAAGGAGAGGAATTACAGAACTGATAAAAATGTCTCTATAAACACACATAGAAATGAAAGAGGAAACATAATTCATAATTAATACATGGAAATAGGAAGGAGAAGTAGATGATAACATTAAGAAAGAAGAGTGTCATGGAAACTATAGATATCTTCTAATATATAACATACTTTATATTTTATAGATCTAATACACATTTGCCTTTTTAATCCCTCTTCTTTAGATATAACCATTTTTATAGCTACACTTTTCAAACTTACAATGTCTCTATTACTTATATAGTACTGCAGAGCTCATAATAATAGAACTTGTTTCTCTAAGTCTTCAGCTTATAGATTGGTGGGGTAATGTTGGATAGTCCAATAGGTGTTCTATTTAGCTATTGGTCTAGGAATTTAGATAATTCCATGCTTGTTAATAATTTATATTACTTACAATTGTACTATACATTTTATTTACTGCTTGCTCTTCTATTTATCTATTGGTCTAGGAATTTAGATAAGTCTGTGTTTGTTAATAATTTATATTACTTACAATTGTATTATATATTTTATTTACTGTTTGTTCTTATCTTTCTATGGCCTGATCCGTTAATATTTATGTTCCATAAACATAAGAAATTCATCATTATTTGCTACATCATATTGTTTTATTTTTATAGCTCTAGTAATGATATAAAATAATTAATTATATTGATGGATATATCTACATTATCCTTGAATGTTAATGGTTTAAATAATTCAAGGAAAAGATCAAACTTATTACAATATTTAAATATAAATAAAGCTCAAATAGTTTTACTCCAAGAGACCCACTTTAAACATTCAAAAAAGGATGTTTGGAACCCAGGAAAATATACAATTTGAGCTCAATCATCTTTTAAAACAAAAAAGGAGGAGTTATGATTTTATGGATACAAAATAGTTTCTCCACAAATTATTTACAAATATGAAGATCCTTACCTTTATAATTTATAAATTTAATAACAGCCTATATACTCTAGTAAAGCTTTATTGGTTTCCAGGAACCGGTCCAAATCTTGCTCAGAAACATCTAGATATCATATTTGATAAACACAAAGGTAGTTTAATTATAGGTGGAGATTTTAACTGCATATTGGAAGACTCTGATACCAGTAATAAAAGGAAAATAAAATTGACCTCAACAGCAAAAACATTAATAAAAAGATAGAAGCTCTCAATTTGAAAGATACTTTCAATATGAAAAATCCCAGTTCTTTAATTTTCTCTCATCATGATTATAGATATAGCACTCAGACAAGAATAGATCAAACAGTAATTTCACAGGACACAGTTTCCAGAATGTTATATTTAAGTAACTTCAAAAGATTATCCTTTCTGACCAGAATTCCAGCATATATAACTAAACTCATGAAATTTAAACCATGATTGATTTCTGAATTAAATTAATTCATGGAATTTAACAGTACACCTGACATACACATAGTTATGATTTGGGATTCATTAAAAGCTTATATTTTGGGGGAAATTTTAACCTAGTACAAAAATAAAACTAAGGAATGGGAATCAGACCTATAAAACATACAAAATTAACTTCTCTAATATGCAAGAAATAGAACCTTAAATAAAAATATATTGATATTTTAACTCATAAATCAAATTTGGCTTAAGAAAGATTAAAAATTAACTCTTACTCCATGTCTCCTAAACATATGCATAATCTTATTAAAAGAGTCATGATACACTCAAAAATCAATAATATTTGGGAAATCAGACATGAAAGATAAAAAAAAATATCACATACATTGGGGAAATTCTCAATCCTTTTAGATTTCTTTATACAACTCAAAATTCAAATTCCAGTTCTTTTACAACTTTAATATTAAATCTCGACAGTCTTAATATTTAAAAAATCCTTCAAATTTAAAGGATGATTTAAATAAACTGATATCTTACAAATAAATTGTAGACAAAATAAAAACTAATAAGGATCCAGGATGGATGGAATAATTACAGAATTATATAAACTTTTTTCTACTCATATTATATCTTTTTTTTTCACAAAGCACTTAGTGAAATTCAGTCTCAAGAAAAGATTCCATCACTTGGAAATATTCTCTAATTGTGCCAATATTAAAAGAAATTCAAATTTCACAATTCTGCTCTTCTTACATACTTATCTCACTCTTAAATAATGATTATAGGATGTTTATGTCTATCATTACTGACAGAATAAAAGAGTCTATAACTCAAGGAATTAATATTGATAAAACAGGTTTTATATATCAAAGACAAACACATAACATTAGACACATTTTAACACTAATAGAGTTTCTGAACAAGAAGAATAATGAAGTTGTATTAATTAGTCTTGATATTGCAAAAGCATTTGACTCTTTAAATTGGAATTATTTATTCAAAATCTTTGCTCTATTCAATTTTCTCAAAAACTTAATTTCACTTTTAATGAATATTTATAAAAATAATGTTTCATACATCAAAATAGGTCCATTTACTTCCAAACATATCACTTTGACTAAAGGCACCAAATAAGGTTGTCCTGTTTCTCCAATTTTATTTGCTTTACCAATTGAAATTTTAGCCAATTTAATCAGAAAAAAATGTTAAAATTATTTTTCCAATTTAATCAGAAAAAATGCAAACATTAGTGGTATAGAAGTATCTAATACTTATTCTTCTAAAATCCTGCTATTTGTAGAGGATATTTTTTCAACACTTACAAATTCAAGACTAGCCATTCTTGACTAGAATCTACAACAGAATAATTTCAATCTATTTTGGTCTCCAGTTTAATCAATCTAAATCTAACATCAGAGTAATGAATAAAAAGTCATATATATATATATATATATATATATATACACACACACACACACACACACACACACACACACACACACACACACACACATACACACACACTATATATATATATATATATATATATATATATATATATATATATATATTACATTATTGGTACACAGATCTCACTTGAATATCTAGGTATCAAATTGCTTTTGTCTCTAGCTGAAATAAAGACTTTTTAATTATGATAATATCATAAATATAATAAATAATTTTACTTCTAAATGGAATAAGCTTATCATTTCATTTGAAGATAGACTTCAATTAATAAAGATGATTCAGTTCCCTAAAATATTATATATAATCCAAGCCTTGTCTCTTTTTCCAAATAAACACTATATCAATTAAATAAATAGAGAACTTTTAAAATTTCTGTGGTTTCCCAATAAACCCAGAATAGCATTTTCTCATCATGTAAGACCTTAGATTCATGAGGGAATTACTTTCCTGACACTGATACTTATATAAAAGCATCAATTTTTTAAATTGTATAAATTGAGTTGACTCTAATTATAACTCCAGTTGGAAGACATTACACAACACCTCTTTATAACAAGAATAATATATTATGAAATTACAACTCAACAAATTTAGATAATTTATTTTTGCACTATCTATGTAATCTAATTGAGTATAAAGATTTTTGTCCCACAAATTAAAGTTACTTAAACTTTATACTACAATCCTTTAGAAATTAGATTTTCTCTAATAGTGGGGTAAGAATCTGATTTGAATCCATAATCCCTTTACGTATTACATTTTTTCAATAAAATTCATAATCATACACTTGCAATTTGGGAGTCTAAGAATTTGTTTGCTGGTATCAATGTTTTAAAGAATTACTAAATAAATATGCTCAACAAATATTTCAGAATTTGAATTAAATGCTCAGGATTCATTATTACTACAAAATGTGAAATTCATGCTCACGTATTAGGTACATCTATTTCTAATTTCCACTGTAAAGAAAAAGCCAAATTTATTTATTTTATCTATGAAATCACATACAATGACTTAAAACATTGAATTTAATTTCAAAACTTTTTACTGACTATAAAACAAATTTAAATCTAAAAATCTGGAACCACATTACATTAGGTCATGCCTCCCAATTTACTTCTCATAGTAAATCCCAAATGTTATCATCTATCAGATATACTTCTTGGTCTTGATATACTGGCATATTTATACTGTGAAATGTTTGCACAGAGCCTTCTTAACTCCAAATAGAATAACTAAAATAAATGGAAATAATAATATATTGTGTTGGAGATGCCTACAAGAATGTAAAGCTGATTGGACTCATATATTCATATATATGTTCCTCCCTGAGTTTATTTTGGGCTATGATAGATGACTTTTTAAAAGCTTCATTCTCTGATAACTTTTCATTATCTAAGTTCATAATTTTATTTAATGTAAATGAAGAAGGTGAATGGAAGAATGTTATGTTTTTTCTTCTTTGGACTATTCTTGGGCAGCCACGGTGGTGCAGCGTTTAGTGTTGTCACCTCACAGCAAGAGGTTCTCTGGTTTGATCCTCAGCTGGGTGCCTTCTGTGTAGAGTCTGCATGTCCTCCCTGTGGTCGTGTGGGTTTCCTCCGGGTGCTCCGGTTTCCTCCCACATCCCAAAGACATGCTGTAGGTGGATTGGACACTCCAAATTGGCCCTAGGCGTGAGTGTGTGTGCCTTCCGTGGAAGGTTGGATGCCGGGCTGGCAACTCGACACTGTAAAACTCTACTGCCAATCATGAGCGGATAGGTGATCCACTGTGGTGACCCCTAACCGGGAAAAGCAAAAAAAAGAAGAAGAGGTCTATTCTTGCAGTAGCAAGGAAATGTATCAACAAAATGTGGAGATTATCTACACCAGCATCTTTTGAAGACTTCCTTTCCTTCTTAAAAGAAACAGCACTAACAGAGACTAAAGTCAAAGAACAAAGAATTCATCCTAACTTATTTGCAAACAATCCTTGGACAAAAGTGATATCTCTCATTGATTTTATCAATTAAATTCTGTCACAAACACTTAAATGATTCTAATGCAATGGAAAATGGATTATTTTAACAAGTGGAGCTATAATTTTAAATTCCTGTTTTCAGGCCTTTGTACATATTGTAGATAGTTTATCTTTATTTTTTATTTGTAATTGGACTGTTTATCATTTACAGTACAATTTTATTGCATTTGACTGTATGTTACTTGTCATTTGAAAAATGTAATAAAGTTTCTTGGAACAAAAAAATAGTTCACTCTATCATCTTTATGCCTCTTTTTTGGCATATCATTTTTTTTCTTTTCTTTTTTTTTTTTAATGAACTCCTTTTTTCCATCTGTGGTGATGACTATGATACAGAAGATGGTGCAATGGGAATCATTCGAGCTGGCTAGACACTGTTCCATGAAACCACAGTCTGCAGCAGCATCTGCATTCATCCACTCCTGAAGGTTTGTTTAAATTACACACTTTGTAAATGTTTAATATTGAATGATGACAAACAGTACTGTCATTAAACATTTCACATTCATTATTAGGTTAGCCTTGCACATCAGCAGCTAATGAAAATGAAGGCAGACTTCATGGTAAGTGAGTCACCACCCATCCCCTATAAGCATGCTGTATGGTATGCTGCTGAAGTATTATTAATATGTGGTAATGATTTCTTTCAAGGAGTCAGCATCAGAAACAAACAGTTCAACTGTGCCAATAAATATGGATAACGTCAGCAGGATTGATGTTGCTTATGATAATGATGATGATGATGATGATGTAGTTGTATTTAAGAGACACCCTGAGGGATGTGGCAGGCAGTCTCCCATTATAATGACAGACTGTCTCACCTCACAACATGTTAGTAACTCTACAGAAACATGCACTTCTACACCAGCATCTCCACAAGCAGAAGAACAGTGTCAGGATGAAGGCAGGCAGTCTGAGGCTATTTTGCTGACCGTGATAACATTACAAAGAGGTGTTAGTCACAGAAATTACTTTAAACTACCTCAGGAAGCAGACAAGGCATTGGCAACACAACAGGAAATGTTCCATGACATAGTTAGGGCTCAAACCAGTCAGCTAGAAATGGTTAGAGTCCTACATAGAATGTGTGAAGATTTCAAACAGTGCTTTGAATTGGCAGACAGATGGATAATGCCATGGTTTCACTGATGTTTAGCATGGTGGTACACCAGGCATCAATTGCAGCCTCCATTCATACACTGGTTTGGATATGCCAGACTCAAGCAGGACAGAGGATAACCAGGGGAAGGGGATGGGATGCAGTCTGAACACGTGGGAGAAGATCATATGATAGTAACACTGGGTCTTAAGACAGTAATGTCAGGACTCATGTGAGCAATCACAACACACTTCTCACAGGCCATGTCACTGGTCATCTACACCTAGGCAAGCCTCATGTTCCAGGTCAATGTCATGGTCATGAAGCACTGTCAGATCACTAATACAAGAATCACCTTCCTCCTCTAGATCACACCATTGGACTGACTCACCTTACACTTCTCATGGTAGCCCATCCTCCATATCTGCTGCACTATCACTGGGCCTATCAATAGGAGATGTGTACAACTCCTTTGATCTAGAGTTACTGTGATTTAACATTTGTTTATAAGTATGCTTGTGTAATGAAAGTTAAGGATTTGTTGGTGTTTGAGGAGTGGGGGGGACATATATGCCAAGTTATTCCCTTTACTGCTATTGCTTTCACCATATTTAGAATTTGCAATCTTGTACATTTTCAGTTAAATTAAATTGTTCTGTGTGGAGCATGGAAGTCTATGTACATACATACCTCATTACTACACAAATGAAGAGAGATTCTGGCCTCATCAGTATTTTACAGGACGGTAAAAAAGAAAAGTGATGTGCAGTGTAACATACTTCTTTTCATATAAATTGAAAATGAAAGTTACATTTCTCAATGCTAACAGTATTTGTTTATTTTGAATACCAAATAAATAAAAAAAAATAAAATGACATAATAATACTGCATGTGTAGCTGTTGATTTATTTATTGGCTTGCTGCTTTTCCAGCATTACTTCACAGAAATCAGTGAGCACTCAGGCAAACAGCTATTAATAATAAAAAAACAAAAATTTAAGATGAGAGAGAATATCAAATGAACAGTGACAGTAGACTAAGTACCTCCCCGTATAGCCCACAAGTACCATTGCATGCATCAATTCTACTCTACATGTTTTTTTCTTTAAAAAAAAAAAAAAAAAAAAAAAGGAAGCACTAAACTGAATGTCTTGGTCCATAGTTCTGGACTAGACACCACCTGTGTCACCATGCATGAACCTGCCACATGGGGTCCCTTACTACTGCTGCTGGCTGCTCATCATTAGTCATGGTGGGACTAGAACTGGGAGCTGCAGTGACAGCATGGGTTACTCCACCACTATACCAGCACATGATCATGTAATGCAGAATGCAACAGGCAGTGAACATCCTACACACAGTAGCTGGATCATATTGAAGGGCATCCCCAGACTCGTCCAGGCACCTGAAATGGCTTTTCAGGAGGCCAAACACCCTCTCAATCACAATATGGATTTGGGACAGAGTTGTGTTTTATTTTTCTTCCGCAGCTCCAGATGGATTTTTTCACCAAAGTCATGAGCCATGACTCCAGTGGCTATCAGGCATCTCCTTAAAGAAAAAAAAACAGAGAGAGAGAGAGAGAGAGAGAGGCGAGAAAACAGAACATGAAAATACAGATTAATATACAGAAATTACCTTCAACATTAAAAACTATGTACTTATAAAAAAAAAAAAAAAAAAAAAAGATAAAAAAGAAATTTCCACTTACCACCAAGATGACCACTGGGCATCCTGCCATGCAGGAACAGGCAGTAAAGCGTACTAGTGTGCCAGATATAGGAATCATGTGCACAGCCAGGATGCCGGGCAGAGATGTTGGTAATACACCCCAATGCATCACGCACTACCTGGCAATTGATGGAATGGAAGCCCTTTCTATTGTGGTACCGCTCACCCTGTGGACCAGGAGGGACCCTAATTGCAACATGGGTGCACTCTATTGCACTGAGTACCTTAGGGAAATGTTCCATCCCATAAAAGCCACTCATAGTCCAAGCCTGGTCCTAGGGTGACACCAGGAAATAGATGTACTGCTCTACATGTCCAAGACTACATCACAGAACTCCCTCAGTATCCTTGAAGCAGAAGCCTGTGAGATCCCCAATGTGTCCCCAGACTATCTCTGGAAGGTAGGTCCCTGTAGCAAGTATAGGGAGGTCTATATGTACTTTGGTGGCCACAGAAATAGGAAGTCCATGCTTTCCTCCACTACCCCTATGGGGGTCAAAAATGCCCATTAAGACCCTTATAATGTTCCTGTGCACTATAAACTTATCAAGGATTTCCTTATTATTAAAGTTATAATGAGTAATCCTTTGCCTATATTTCTGCCTTCTGACTGTTGGGCACAAGCAGTTTTGGCCTGGCCAGGACAAATACCTCTGACCTAGAAATAGCAAAGCTCACTGCAAACTATGATACTTTTGGTGAGTCTTCCTTTTTTACACTGCTTCTGTGACAAAACACAGGAAGGCAGGAAAAGCTGACTATGAATTGCAATCGGCATAAAACAGCCGTAATTAGCATAAGAACATTTATACCCCTTCTCATTACCATCTCATTATCTGCTCATTTGATACCTACATTCAGAGACACAGCAAATTGGTGTAATTGACCTGATTCTGGTTGGTATACCCTGGTTCTGGTTGGTATAATGATTTAGGTGGTTACCTTACAAACACAAGGTGCAGGGCTTTATTCTTGCATGGGGAAAATGGCTAGGCTTAAAATGACCCACAAAGGCAGTTAGCCTAGCATGAATATATGATATATATATTTTTGGCTAGGCATGTAAAGGCCTCAAGGCCAATAGCCTAGTAACTTTCTATGATCTATGAATCACAGCTTAGCTGCGCCATTCTGCGCTAGCCCCGAAAGTCCCTAAAGCATCTGTGCTACTGACTATGAAAACTGCCCTATATTTGACTTTGATGTCTGTTTCAAAAATTAATTGAATTTGCACTTTTTTCATCTTTTCCAAATATATTAAGCTTTTTTCCTCACAAACTGCTTCTAATAATCTTTAATCCCTTCTAAATCTTTCTTTAATTTTTGTATTCTCTTTCCTTACATAGTTGAAACTTTGTTGATACTTCGATATGCATTAATTCTATTTTAAAGTTCATTTTTTGTTTGTTGAATCAGCTTTTTGTAACTTTCAAGTTTACTGTTTTGTTTTACTGTTCCAGCCTGTTCTGATAGTTTAGATAGCCTTTTAGATAAAATAGCAATTTATTAGTGTATTCATTTTGCCATCTCTTTTGCTGGTCAAGTTTGGTTAACAACATTTTAAAAAGAAACTTCTTCATGTAAGAAGGCATCTGTTATAAACATTACTGCTGGTTTGCTTTGTTTGTAGGCAGCACCTCTGGTTGACTTTACAACTCTATATTCTCAAACAATGTTTTGACCTTTTCTTGAAGAACAGGCAAACCCTGGAAAAGTGCCTTATTTGTTTCATCATGTTGATTTGCCCTGAAAAGGACTTTGGGCCATATTCATTAACAGCTGAACTAAAGCAAACTATTTAATATTCATTAAGCAGCTCTACACAATGCGTAGAGCTGCCAAAAAAGGGGAAATGTCAGAATATGCTAATGGCAGCTTAAAGAGCCAAATTCCATGCTAATTAACCAATCCTATATGGCAGAGCTATTCAGGAAGCTATAAAGCAATCGTGTACACTCAGTGTAGCCTTTTCCCTGTAAACAAAAACTTTTGCAATGCAAATTATGCTTAGGAAAAACTTAGGGGTTCCTGCTGCTATTATTATTGTGCTGTATGTGCAACAGACTTTAAGTCAGGGTGCTGCTGCTGCCAGAGCTCGGACAAGAGGAAGAAAGGTGTTTACATCTTGTTTGACTTATCATGGACTGCATGACATAGAAATTGCTGAGAGATACAAGGTGGACAGGGAAACACTGGATGTGAACTATGCAGCCCCCACCTCAGACCCCAGGGAAATCATAGAGACTCCATCCCAGTGGAAAGAAAGGTATGTGTAGCATTATGTAAACTAAATACTGCTACTTTCCAGAGACCCATAGGGGCTATATTAGGGGTGTCACTGGCATCAGCCTCTACAATATTAGATCAGTTTTAAAGTGCAGTGTTAATACATGCAGGGTATCATGTCTGTTTCCCATGCACCTAACAGGAGACAGAAAAACCATGTAGGAATTCTATGCAGTAACACACTTCTCTGAAGTGTTGGGAACCATAGATTGCACATACATAGAAATAAAAGCCCCACCCAGGAAACAGGGAAGAAGGTACATCAACTGAAAAGGTTTTCACTCTATAAACTATCAGACCTACAATGTCTGTGCAGGTAACTAATGCAGTTTCTATGACTCACATAAGGCTCACTTGTGAGGTGCACACAAGGTTTGCTTGGGTAACATTCCTCAAGGGGATTAAGAGGGGAATTCAGGTTATGCACTTGAGCCCTAGCTCATGGCAACCATGAAAACTCCACACATCCCACTGAACAAGGATACAATGAGGCCCACATTCAAACTAGGAATATCATAAGAGCATTTGAATTGCTTAAATCAAGATTCTGATGTCTAGACACACTAGGCTATGCAATGCAGTATGACCCAGGCACTTCTGCTGAAATATTTAAACTCTGTGCCATGTTACACAATATAATTCTCAGAAAACAGTTTCAACAAGGACATCAAGGGGCAAGACCACAGGCAGGGACAGCAGCAGCAGGTACAGATGAGGGAGAACTACCAGATGCAGAAGGTGCTGGCAGATACAGCCATGCACATTATGCCTTGGCTCTGGCTAAGAGGCAAAGGATAGCACTACCTAGGTCAAATCCTAGAATCCCATGCACACGCATGTAGGAAAACTGATGTTTGTCAAACTCCATAACTTTTACATAACCATGTAATGGCTGTGTTCTGATAGCATCAGACCAGGATAATCCCCAAGGACACAATTGTTACCTGCAGTAATGACAATAATGACAAACACACCTCTCAACTAACCAGATTTTTACCTCATATTTTTCATTTGTGATTTTCTGGCAAATCACTGAGGATTAAAATCACTGAAAAATTACATCCGTTTGAGTTTCAGACTTCATATTCTTCAGCAAATGTATGCTAATAAATCCTGTTATTTTAGCAAATTTCTAATTTTATAGCAGCGATATTTAAAATCTGTTCCTATTGTTGGGCCTTTGTCCCACCCATTATTTTAGGCTTTGCACAGATTTATTGAACTAAGGTTGAGAGGTATGATGACAAGGTAAGTGTGCAACCTGTTAAGAAAAAATACATATAATATATAACTGAGTACTCTCATATGGAAATATGTATATGACCCCAAGCAGAGCATTTGTCTGAGGTGCACATTTATGTCAGTATAATCTCTTATGTCATATTTTTGCAAGATACAGTTACTTATTAAAACCAGTACGGTGCATCAAGCATTTCAACTGACCACCATCTATGAATCATAGAACAGGTCAATTTTACCCTCATTTGTACAACTATATCAAGAATCAAGACTGAAGTACCTACTGCCTCCACTGTTGTACTTACAATACCAACTGAAATACAATGAGGTTCAACAATTATATAAGCAAATTTAAAACTCAATTATGTAGACTTTTTGGCGCCAAAAAATGTATGCCATTTAAAATTTGCACCTGAGTTGCTTTTCACATTACGAAGACGTTTTTCATCTTAGAAACAGTGTTTATAGTGTTGCCTTGGTGTCTTTCTTCGTTTCTACTTGGTTGGTGGTAATGGATAGCAACAGTGAGGTGACCCAGGCTTTAATGAACAGGGATGAGATTTCCAAAATACACTCTGAACTATCCACTCTAAAAGAGGAAGTTTCCAGGCTCATTGAATTGGTGGGGTGAACGTTAACGGTACCGGGGCTTTCTGTTAAGGATAAGCAGGAAAGTACATCATCTCCGGATGCAAAAATTGCTGCTACCTGTGTTGACATCAGTACACAGATGGATATCCCTAATGGACAAGGGAACAATCTTATCAGTGAAAATATTTCTCTGCATGAACATCACTCTACGCGGAATAGAAATAAAAATGTCAGCATGACATCGGATAACGAGTTTACATTTGATTTTTCCTTATTTCATGTGCAGGATGAAGTGGAACGCTTGGGAGCACGTCCCAAGTGTCAGATTCCTATTAAGACATACTCTTCAATGGCTAGGACAAATCTGGAATGCCATAAAGGTACTGTTGCTGTTACTACTTCTTCTAGTCCTAATCACATAAATAAGAATAGAACTAACTGTCAAGACAATAATAAACGTCTACCTGTAAATGACTATTTAGATCAATTTCTCAGTGATGAATTTGAATTCATTGACAGTGGAGGAAACATTATGAGCAATACGAATGGAAGACATTATAGTAATTCTAAGGAGACTTTGAAGGATTCGATTTATACCTTAGGAAAGAACTTATTGACAGTAAAGAGCATTAAAATTGATAATGCCTATCTCACCAAATGTATTTCCATGTGTATTGTACCTATGGGTCTTAGGTTTTTTAAAATACCCATGGGACTTGAATTAAATAATACTACTATGTCTGAATTTAACAAATTGTTTGACAACTTTGGTTTCAGTTATATGAACACACTTATTAAGAAAAATGACGAAAAATTATCTCATCTAGTGTGTGAAGTGGAAAAATTGAATCATGTAATAGTAATGGATTTGTTATTTCCCCAATGGCAAGACTTATATGACAAACAGTTTAAAATGGCCGAACAAAAAGCTAAGGGGATACATCAAAGAAAAAGCAGGAAAATACAGCTGGACGTAGAACAATATAAAAATAATAGGGCTTTTATATGGTCCAGTGATAGTAAGATACCAGATAGAGATAGGACTAACAGGAATGGTGTTAGGTATCAGGACAAGGATACCAATTTTCAAGGGGCCAGATACTATCCAGCCCCAAAAAAACAGCATTCACAGTGGAACAGACGGGAGAGTCAACAGGAATGGAGATAGAAACAGTTAGGACATCAATTTTAGATATCACTAGGTTGTATGATTCTAAGGATTCTAACAGTATATCTCCTGACTTTCCCATCGATTTATTGGTATATCACATGGTAATAACAATAGTGTTGAGAAAATAGTCAACACTTATAATGGCTTTAAAGTGTTTAATTACACTAATGCCAATGTCACACAAGAATTTTTCATGCACCAGCCAATTTAAAAGTCACAAATTTTGAAAAAATGGTATGTCAGGATGTCTATAAATATAATAAATTAAGTAAAAAATGTAATATTAAGGACAATTTATTGGAAAGTGAACGCACTTGTTTGAAAGAATTGATGACCAATAATGAGATCAGAATAATGAAACCTGATAAGGGGGGTGGGGTAGTACTATATAACAGTATGGACTATATCAATGAAATGCATAGTATCTTATATGAATCTGGTAGTTATGAGACTATTTCTCTTAATGAAATTCATATAGGATACAAAAGGATTGATTTAGCTTTGGAGGAATATTTAATTGACAATAGAATTACTATTGACATATACAATTATTTGAAAGTGGATCATCCTTTATTAGCAACGATTGTAAGCATCCCTAAAGTCCATAAGAACATTCATCACCCCCCATTTCGACCGATTGTCTCAGGTAGTAAATCCAAAACCTACCCTATAGGGGTTGCTATTGATAGATGGGTCAAACCTATATATAAAAATATTTCACATCTTGTCAAAGACTCTTGGATGTTCTTGGCCCATTTAACCCCTAATATTTGGAGTAGGGATCTAATCTTTATCACTACTGATGTGATTGATTTATTTTCAAGTATTCCTAAAGACATAGGTTTACAGGACTTTAGTAACAGTCTGAGGAAATATTCTGACATGGACTGGGACCGAATATGTCTCATTACTGACATGATGGGGATGGTCTTGGATTATAACTATATATATTTCGAAGGTGAACATTTCAGACAAACCAGGGGAGTAGCAATGGGAGCATCATGTGCTCCAATTTTTGCAAACCTGGTTATGCTGGAGTGGGAGACAGAACACCTTTTTGGTTGTCAATATTACCAGTACATCTCCTATTACACCAGATACCTTGACGATATGTTTTTGTTATGGAAAGGACCCATAGATTTGATTGATCAATTTATTGATTATATTAACAACTCCAGTGTATTCTTAAGATTTACCCACAAGGTTAATAGGTGTGGTATAGCTTACCTGGACACGTACATTAGCCATTCGGATCATGGATTCTTATCACAAATATACAGGAAAGACACATTTTCCAATGATTATTTGGAATTTACTAGTGATCATCCCAGGCATGTTTTAAAAAATGTATTCAAAGGGCAATGCATTAGGGCAGCCCATATGTCCTCTACGTTGGACATTATGAAGAAAGAACTTGAATTTATTAAATCTATGTTCATTAATAGAGGATACCCGAATGCATTACTGACAGATGTTATAGAATATGTTAGCAGGGAATGGGGTAAGAAATTTCCCCCATTATTGGGAAAAGAATATACCTATGTGAACAATTGTTCATTGGTCCCCGATGTGTTAAGAAATAACAGGGTATGTGTCTTGGTATATTCACCACACATACAGTATATTAAAAACATAATTAGGAGTCACTGGAACATGTTAACAGTGGACGAGGAAGTGGAAACTATTTTAGGCAAACATCCTAGTTTTGTTAACAAAACGGGTATGAATATAAGGAGATATTTGGAGGTAATGACCAATACCAATAAAGGGACAACAAAAAAACTAAGTACTACTAAAAAGTGTGGGTCATGCAAACAATGTCATGCTATTAGTGAAGTAGAAGGATGTAAGCTAGATGATGTGAATAGGACATATATTAGATTCAGAGCCGGAAATTGTAATAGTAAGAATGTTGTTTATTTGGCCAAATGTATGGTTTGCTCCGCTTTCTATATAGGAAAAACAGAGAGACAGTTTAAGCGACGAATTTATGATCATTTTTATAGTATTAAAGTGAAAGATAAGAATAATGCTTTATATCGCCACATTAATGAAAGCGGAGATACACACCATTTTAAGTTTGCTATTATAGACCAAGTACATATTTCTCCCCGTGGTGGTAATTGGAAAGCTCTCCTGGGTATGTGAGAGAGCAAGTGGCAGATGTTGACTGATGCCACGAGAAAACCAGGCATCAATGATTATATCACCATCAAGCCATTCTTGACATTAGCTTGAGGGCATTAGGGTAGTATGTCTCTATACACAAGTTTTTAACACACAATTTTATACTTTTGTAATATTTACATTATTACTGACATTTGTATTCATTATTTTTATATGTTTTTTCACATGTATTTTTATTCATTTTTTATTATTATTTATATGTAGTTTTTATATGTACATCAATTATATGTATTTGTTGACAAAAGCTTTCATATGGTTATTAGGTACTATTTAGTAGATGCATTATGTTGTCTTATCAATAGTAGGATCATAGATTGTAGCGTTGCTACGTAGCATTATTTAATTCACAATATTTAATTCATACTATTTTTTTTATTAAGATCAACTGCATGTTTTTATTATGTGTTTTTATTATTTGTTTTTGAGTTGATTTTTATTCATGCAGAGAAACGTTCTAGTTATTAAGGAACGTGCAATGTGTAAAAAGTTAAGCACTGTCCTTTTAAATTTTAAATGGCATACATTTTTTGGCACCAAAAAGTCTATATAATTGAGTTTTAAATTTGTGTTATTCATGAAGTCTGCTCAGTCAGATGAAAGCGCTTAACCGTTATTTTATGTACTACTTGTAGTAGTTAATAAAGTTATTGTTGCCTGTTCGAGTCGAGTTGCACCTGAGTTGCTTTTCACATTACGAAGATGTTTTTTGTCTTAGAAACAGTGTTTATAGTGTTGCCTTGGTGTCTTTCTTCATTTCTAATTATATAAACAAACATTCACAAATGAGTAGGAGCAAGAAATCAAAACGTTTTCATCTGCAATACATATTGTTAAATCCAAGCTTGTGAACAAGTAAGCATTAGCTAGCCACTGTGTGCATTAGACATATATGCAACCCTAAGTCACAAAGACATGTGCAAACGGAAGGGCATAGTCATCATCATTTGCATAGGGTGGGGGTGGTAGGAGGGCAAGACTGACACCAAGGAAGTGAGTGTTTGCAAGTAAGAAATACACAGTTCTATCAGAGTATAAAGTGTTCAAGGCCAGTAACAACAGACATATAGCACTCAACAGTACTGTTTAGATGGCTTTCATGAAAGTCAGGTAGTATGGGCAAGCAATTTTTTTTCAGTGTGTGTGTGTGTGTGTGTGTGTGTGTGTGTGTGTGTGTGTGTGTGTGTGTGTCAACATGAACACAATCAAGCACTGTGCTAGTACTATGTCCTGGCATCTCGGATAGCTGTGAGTCATGCATGGCAGAGTAGTCAGTTCAGCACTGTCACCCCCCAACCATGAGAACCACCACTGCAGGAGTTACACTACTATTTCTACAGCCCTATCTAGAAGTCAGGGGGCTACCCAAAATGTGGGTGATGTCTGCTGGATGAGGTCTCCTCACCACTACTTCCACGACCGTGTCCCCATGGCCTACCACATCTGGGTGTGGACACTGCAATCACTGATGGAGCAGTGGAAGTAGTGTCCCTACAGGAGCAGGACCTTGCACAGCCATGTTTGCTAACACCAGAAGATGTAGTGGCTCTCCGCCCAAGTAGATGCCCACCCTCCCCTAGCAGATATTCATAACAGACATATCCGATCCAGTGTGTCATTTATCCTGTCCATGGAGTTGCCCACATTGTTCAGGGAGTCATTCATGCCAAAATGCTTGACATTTAGTACTCGCACTATCTCTTCCAAGGCCCTGATGGAACATGCCTGTGCTCCACTACGGCCCTATGCATACAACTGGTGGCACCTAATGAAACACCAGCATCAGGAGGAGGGTGGACAATAGGCCTCCTCCAAGCACCTCTACCATCCCCCCTGTGTGGCACCACACCCTCAGAATGGCTATGAGGAGAAGCAACCAGCTCTGCAACTGGAGTAACCAACACTTCCAAAAGCACCCTACTCTATGTATCTATTACTGTGTTGTCTGACTCACGCTTATCACTGGCTCTGTATATATCAGACATTTAATATCTATAAATATAAAAGTATGACAACATCACTTGCATTTTGCATACTTGGAAGTTCTGCTTAAGACACTCTGGGTCTCCCTCAACCTGTCCTATATCAGAGGTCTCTGTGTCATGGGTATGTGTAGGCATGCTGCTTGTGTCCAAAATATGAGCAGAGGACATGGGAGTCACAACCTCAGTATCTGTACCCCCAGACTGCACTTCTTCATCACACCACCACCATTATCATCAGAGGCTACCAATACTCTGACATTAGGTGGTAAGAGTTCCACAGATCCACTGTCAGGATCAACTATGATAACAATAAACATAACAGAGAAATATGGAATAAAACTGATCACATATTTTTCTTATATGAAAGGTATGTTAAACTAGTAGATAAGCAACACAAATTTTACTCACATTTAGACCTGAATTTACCTTATATACAGTAATACCAATAACCAAACGTATGCTTACCATGTGCAGGTGGGCTAGCAACCTTCAATCCAGATGCCCATATATGTGAGGAAGGGAAAGGAAAGAAGGCTGGTAAGTATCAAAATGCAAATTAAGCAAGAAAAAGAGAACAATCCTCTTTACATGTGCACATTAAGAATGTTCTCATTCAAAGATGCAACGAACAGTTGGATTCCTTCCCCAAACACCCTCCTCTATGTCTGTATGTCCTATTACTGTGTTGTCTGACCCACACTTATCACTGGCTATATATATATATATATATATATATATATATATATATATATATATATATATATATATATATATATGTATATACACACACACACACACAGTATATATAGCAGACATCTAATAAATACAAATATAAGTCGTCACTTGCATTTTGCATACCTGGAGGTTCTACTTGAGACATTCTGGGTCTGTTGTCCACATCAGCACCTACATCAAAGATTCTGTGTGAACCCTGTGTGGAGCTATCGGTATCTCTGACAGTGGACAGAAGCTCCTCTGTTTCAGTTAGTTATGGTTCTGTAGCAGGACCTTGTCCCATAGCCAACTGTTTCTGGTCAACTGTAGCCACCCTATGGAGAGCAGAGGTTATCATATCACTTTCCTGGTGTTGTATCTGAAAGTAACTTCTTCCATGCTCTCCGACAGCACTGATGTCATTGACCACCTTCTGCCATATCCTCTCTTGGGCAGATTGGTCACCTCTACCTCTCCCTAAGAGAAAAGCTCCATGGCAATGTATGGCCTGGATAATATCCGCATTTTCTGCATCAGTTTATGGTGGCTTGTGGTGTGCTATATACCTATATGAGATGAAACAGAAAACAGGACCATAACTAAGCATATATAATACACGGACAGGATAGCTGCATTCATCATGCACACAATTTAAAAGGTAATGCTCCCTATGACTACACACAATTAAGGACCACCCCCCCTAAAAATATATTCTCAATGAAAATATCAAGAACAATATATAACAGTTCAGTAATGCAGAGAACATTGGTTTGTCTAATTGTGTAATACATCACAGAATTAACATGAACAATTCACATTGTAGCAGTAGAACTGTAAGACAGCTATTATAAGTGCCATCTCCACTACTGTGGAGGGAATACAGGTAGATATCACAAACATATCACGTAAAAATGTCTGACCTTGCTACAAATTTATACTACACTCATTTGCCATAACTGTGCAGATAATAAAATACAACCTGCAAACTGTAGCTCAGTTAGCATTATGTAGCTACAGACATAACTGGTATGCCTGTGCTATGTCAAAATTAAAGGATAAAGGAAAAAAAAAACATTAAGATAAATGTTGGGACCAAGCATTGCAATTCACACTTAATGTTACACTACAAGCTTTATGTATGAAATAGCGACACACCTTGACAATAATGTAGAAAATAGATAATTCTCCAAAAGTTGTGTTTATTTAGCAGTACCTACTGCTGTAGATCCAAACAGTCTCACAGCTAAGATACAAGTGCATTAGCTACACGATTACTTCTATATAGTGCAGTCAGCCCTGTGAGCACTGTGAGTATGTGAATGAGGTGTTAAATCATTATCATTCCTGAATACCACAATCTGCACTTAAGTGTAGGGAATGTTAATATGATGTAAGGAGCTACATGATTACATGCACATGATCCAGCACTGCAAGGATGAGCACTGAGAAGTGCTACCTTCTAATGTCTTGCAGGTGTCTATGATCAGTGTTTCACAGTCTCTCCTCATTGATATATACTTACTGGTGTTGTGTCAGGGAGAAGAGACTTACCAAAATGTCTAAAAGTACATTGGCTGAGTTAGGAGAACAACATTCTTTACATTCAAATGTTGGCTTTCATGACTACAGTGATTGCTCCTTACTAAGAAATGTGCATAGTCAAGGTAGTACATTAAACATTGATATAGATAACATAAGCAATAAAAATGCTCTTAAGAAAGCATAGCTAACGGAATGAGGGACCACAAAGAAAGAGAAGAACACACCTGCAGTGTTTGCAGTCTATGTTTAATATTGTGTGAGTATATGGGTATCCTAACTATTGGCAATATCCCAGTCATCCAGGCATTTATTGTCAAATGAGAAAGGACAACTTTCATAACCTGTTTCTGTCACACTTTCAATGTCAAAGCAAACACCAAGCCAGGAATACACCGCCAAAGTTTGTTTTGATAAAACACACTGCAAAGCTTTCAAGCAAAAGCTCTTTCTCAATGCATAAAAAGCTGGGTCAATGGTCACATTAAATACAAACATTAGCCAATAGATAGCAGAAGTCAGTTAAGTACACCTAACATTGATGTAGTAAACTAAAGACCTAACAACTGAACCATACCCAAACAACATAGTTATAAAACAAGGCAAAAATATATACAGATATACACAGCCTGGTTATATAAAAAACTGATTTAAAAAAAACACTAATCTATACAGTCATGTTTTAAGGATGGGTTTCAAACTATGCTGAAAATTCAATTCTGGACTAGTAGAGGCACTAAAAACATCTATCCCTTTACATTCAGCAAGTTCAGTCTGAAGTTTAATATCACCACCCCTTATTCCTATATTTATTACCTGAACTACACGAAACTTAAAAAAATGCATATCACCCTTCAATTGAAAATGCTTAAATAAAGCATTATTTTCTACCCCTCTATGAATCTCAGAGAGATGTGAACAAATTTGTTGCTTTAACTTCAAATTAGTTTTACCTATATAAAAACTAGGACAAGCAATGCAGTTAGCAAGGTAAACTACATTTTCTGTCTGACAAGTAGCATACGTTCTGAATTCAAAACTAGACCTAGAGATTGGATGTTCAAACAAGTCAGTATTAATAACATTGCAATAACTACAATGATGGCAAGGATATGTCCCTTTAGTACTAAAAGAGTGGTTTATAGCGTGGCATATCCTTATAGCACAGTAACTGCTTAAGGTTTCTCTCTTTTTTTATGTGCAAACATAGGTTTAGTAACTAACATTTTAATATCTACATTAGAAATAAGAATAGGCCAGTATTTACTAATAATCTGTTTAATACATTTAGTATGTCTATTATATTTCATATGATACCTAACAGGTCTTCTCTGGGAATTTTCCGATCTACTAGTAGAAACTACTGGACCAGATCTCAAATATGGCCGCCCTACATCCATATGTCTATTGATGGACTCACATCTCATTTCATCCAATAACTTAGAATTATAGCCTCTCTGTTCAAAATCCCTAGTCATAGAGTCTAAGTCATGCAGAAACTCCACTTCATTGGTATTTAATCTACTGGCTCATAGAAATTAGTTATAAACAGTACCTATCATTAGTCAAATCAAACACTAAAAATTCAGTATTATTGTGCAACCAATTAATAAATAAATTCAGATTATCAACACAACTATTTCACAATAAAAAAAATCATCAATAAATCATTTAAAAAATACCAAATTACTATTCATATAGGATAAAGGGTCAATACTATCAAAAATATAAATTTCCTCCCATTTAGCCAAAACTAAGTTGGCATACGTTATTAGCAATGGGCGTACCCATTGCTATGCCAACTTGGTGATAATACTCATTGTTAAACAAACAAAAAAAAAATTTGCAAAACAATTTCTAACATAGAACACAGAAATTTTATGTGATGTAAAACTAATATGTATATTCAGAAACTCTCTAATATATTGCACTCCCAACTCATTAGGTATCACGGTAAAGAGTGATTTTATATCCAATGTACCTAAGAGTAAAACATTCAGATTTTTATTCTCAGACCAAAGTTTTAAAGCATTCAAAAAATCATTAGTGTCCTTAATAAACGCAGGGCTAAATCTTAACAAAGGCTTGAGTTGTCCTTCTAAGTATTTAGCTAGGGCTAAGGTATCCCACTTACTCCCAGCAACTATAGGTCTCATGGGAGGAAGCGTCAAATGCTTAAATAACTTTGGCAGCATATATATGAATGGTATAACTGGTTGTGCAACTTATAATAATTATACTCATCAGGACTAATATCTCCATCCATTAATGCACTATATAAAAATTATTTTACTTCGTAAATAAAACTATTTATATCCCTAATATTTATCCATTTAAATGTTTGTAGATACGATAGTAAATCAGACATCAAATTATTATACAGAGTCTTCCCTAGCACCATAACTTTGCCACCTTTATCTGCAGACTTAATTATAATATCATCATACAAACATAGATTACGTAAAGCATCCTTTTCTTCTATTGTCAAATTAAAAAACTTTGTAACAGTGTTACTATTAAAGAACAAGTCATACATATCTTGCTCACACATATCTAAGAATGCCTTAACTATTGGTGTATATAACGGTACAAATGTACTAGATCTCTTAGCTACAATGTTTTCATTTTCTGGAACATTTTTAAATAACAGTTTAAGGTCAACGTTATGAGCAAAAAGTATTCTGTTAATGCTTCATGTATACTGCCTTCAATAGAGGGAATAAAAGTTAACCCTCTATTTAAAATAGACAGCTCTGTTGAAGTGAAGACCCTTTCAGATAGATTTACAACATTACAGAGACTCAGATCCCTATTGCCCAACTTCGAGTGACCGGGCCTACCTTGTTTGCATCTAATTTCTTCTGAGGATCAGTCTGTCCATCTTGACTCACTGATACCATCCGCTGAGATGAGATACATGTCTTGCTTCTTCCTCTTATTTCTTCTCGAACCTTTATAGGTAATTGCAGCTGAACACAGGACGTTTCTAAAAAAAACGGCGACCGGGTTATGTCCAGACCCAGACGTACTAACAATGACGATTGAACTGTCACCTACTATACCTACGGTTATTAAGGACACAAATGATTTTTTGATTGCTTTAAAACTTTGGTCTGAGAATAATAATCTGAATGGTTTACTCTTAGGTACATTGGACATAAAATCACTCTTTACCGTGATACCTAATGAGTTGGGGTGCAATATATTAGAGAGTTTCTGAATATACATAGTTTGACATCACATAAAATTGAATTTCTGTGTTCTATGTTAGAAATTGTCTTGCAAAATAATGTTTTTGTGTTTAACAATGAGTACTATCACCAACAAGTTGGTGTAGCAATGGGTACGCCCGTTGCTAATACGTATGCCAACTTAGTTTTGGCTAGATGGGAGGAACTTTATATTTTTGATAGTATTGAGCCTTTATCCTATACGAATAGTAATTTGGTATTTTTTAAGCGATTTGTTGATGATAGTTTTTTTATTGTGGAATAGCAGTGTTGATAATCAGAATTTATTTATTAATTGGTTGCACAATAATACTGAATTTTTGGTGCTTGATTTGACTTATGACAGTTTGAAAGTGAATTTCCTGGACATCACTGTTAGTTTGTCAGATGATTGCTTTAGTATCACTATTTTTAAAAAGAATGTACAGGCTACACGTTATGTGCATTCTCAGAGTATGCATCCAAGTCATACCTTTAAAGGTACTGTTTATAGTCAATTTCTATGAGCCAGTAGATTAAACACCAATGAAGCAGAGTTTCTGCATGACTTAGACTCTATGACTAGGGATTTTGAACAGAGAGGCTATAATTCTAAGTTATTAAATGAGATGAGAGTCCATTAATAGACATATGGATGTAGGGCGGCCATATTTGAGATCTGGTCCAGTAGTTTCTACTAGTAGATCGGAAAATTCCCAGAGAAGACCTGTTAGGTATCATATGAAATATAATAGACATACTAAATGTATTAAACAGATTATTAGTAAATATTGGCCTATTCTTATTTCTAATGTAGATATTAAAAATGTTATAGTTACTAAACCTATATTTGCACATAAAAAAAGAGAGAAACCTTAAGCAGTTACTGTGCTATAAGGATATGCCACGCTATAAACCACTCTCTTTTAGTACTAAAGGGACATATCCTTGCCATCATTGTAGTTATTGCAATGTTATTAATACTGACTTGTTTGAACATCCAATCTCTAGGTCTAGTTTTGAATTCAGAATGTATGCTACTTGTCAGACAGAAAATGTAGTTTACCTTGCTAACTGCATTGCTTGTCCTAGTTTTTATATAGGTAAAACTAATTTGAAGTTAAAGCAACAAATTTGTTCACATCTCTCTGAGATTCATAGAGGGGTAGAAAATAATGCTTTATTTAAGCATATTCAATTGAAGGGTGATATGCATTTTTTTAAGTTTCGTGTAGTTCAGGTAATAAATATAGGAATAAGGGGTGGTGATATTAAACTTCAGACTGAACTTGCTGAATGTAAAGGGATAGATGTTTTTAATGCCTCTACTAGTCCAGGATTGAACTTTCAGAATAGTTTGAAACCCATCCTTAAATTAAAACATGACTGTATAGATTAGTGTTTTTTTTTTAAATCAGTTTTTTTATATAACCAGGCTGTGTATATCTGTATATGTTTTTGCCTTGTTTTATAACAATGTTGTTTGGGTATGGTTTCATTGTTAGGTCTTTCATTTACTACATCAGTGTTAGGTATACTTAATTGATTGCTGCTGCTTATTGGCTAATGTTTGTATTTAATGTGACCATTGACCCAGCTTTTTATGCATTGATAAAGAGCTTTTGCTTGACAGCTTTGCATTGTGTTTTATTAAAACAAGCTTTGACAGTGTATTCCTGGCTTGGTGTTTGCTTTGCTTGTTTTTTGCTGCCTAAGGAATACTTCAGTTCCAAAATGTAATCTTTTTGCCTAACACTTTCAATGTCACATTTTCAGTACATCTGAGCACTTTTTCTCCTTGCGAATATATCTCTGTCGCAAATATGAGAAATATTCTTCAATTATTGTTATTAATACCCTGATTTGATTATTGAAAACCTGATAGTGCTGGGGTGCTCTCAGGAGCCTTGAACCAGGTTTCTGTCACTGCACAGACATCGATGTTCTCCATACTGAGAAGGGCCTCGAGTGCGTGCATTTTGAGATTTAGACTTCTGGCATTGGGCAGCATTACCCTTAGTTTTTTCCCTTTTTTGTTCTAGGGTGGTAGGTTTAGAATTTGAGCCTTGCCTAAAAAGGCACTATGGGGTGGCAAGAGCCTTTGCCAATATCCGGAATCCCAGGGGTGACAGGTGCAAGCCGTCCCTTGCAGCGTGGCTTGTCCAGCATGTCATCCCAGGCAGACAGACATTGGATCCCCTTTGAATGACACCAGAGTTTAAGCCAATTGTTAAAGCTGATCATCTTATCTCTGTATTGTGGCATCATTCTTGGTGAAGGTAGGATACTGCTCAAGGTCAGGGTCATACCTGCCTGGGCTACATAATCAGAGAGCTCCTCAATGTCTCTTTTCATGTAGTCAGGAGGTACGTCTCAGGTCGTTTACACCAGCGTGGACAATGACTGAGTCATATTTGTACCTGCTGTTGAGAGACCTGAGTGCTTGCGTTATGTGGCGGATTCTAGCGCCCGACAGGCAGCTTACTGTGACCTTCTCCTTACTCAGTCTGGTGAGCGGGCGTCAGTGTGTCTGACTATGGAGTCACCAATGACTAGTGTGTCTGGCATTGTGTTTGGCCTTAAGGGCTGTGACTGTTTGACACTCTGACTGTGAGGTCTATGTGTTGCAGGTGTTGTGTTCTGAGGTGGTGGTTGTTTGGGTGTCTGCTTTGGTGGCCTCTGCTGTTTTGGTAGATTTTTGATCAGAGCCTCTGAGTATGTCTTTGTGTGTTTATGTGTATGATTTGAGGTTGTGATGGTACTATGTGAGACTGGGTCTATAGTGTGTGTGGTAACCTTCTCCTCCTGACTGGTCTTGCCAGTCCTATGTTGAGAGCTCAGCCTCCAGTTTGGCCGTATAGTTGCATCTCGCATGTATTTGTGTTTTGTGGGAGGAGGAGAGGGTTGTCTGTGTACATGAGGCAATTGTAACATTGCCTCAATATTCCCAGGTTCACCAGCTGAGCAGGAGAGGACACTAGCAACTGATCCCTCGACATGCTAGAAGGACTAGACAAAAAAACTTTAAAAGAGATTCTGGGGACGTGGTGACCGAGAAATGGGGTTTGCCTTTTGGGGTGCTATCTATAAGAGTGCCGTATCAAGGTAATAAGTACTGTAGGAGCAAGTGCTAGGTTTAACAGATAGAGAAAAGTCTACTTGGAGTCAAGTAGAGATGATAATTTTAGGTATTAGAAAGTGCTAGTAACAGGGATGCTTAAAGGTAAGATTGAAAAGAATGCACTCTGCAGTGTGCACTAGAGAAGTTAGATATGAAAGTAGGTAACTTGAGTTTTTCCTGTTTAAAAGTTAAGGTTTAGTGGAGAGTTACTATTTTAAAACAGCAAGATGGACTGAAAGGGTGGTTACTTTTTGTATTTTGGTACTATGAAATACTGTAGGATGGCCAATAAATTTAAATAATTGAAGGCGTGGGATTTCAAAAGTGATGGTTTTGTGATTACTCACATAAGCCAGTGAAAGTAGAGAGAAATGAGATATATGGTCAGACTAACATAAGAGGCGGGCAACTAGAAAGACAGTGGTATTTAACAAGACAACTTAAATGGGTGGGAGGGAGGGAAAAATTCTGCCTGACTCAGAACAGAGAGAGCTGTGGTCTCTTTTGAAGTTTTAATATGCTGTTAAACAGAATGCAAGCAAAACACAAGGTAAAGAAAACAAACTACAGTATTCAAAATATAGAAAGGCAATACAGAAATACAAAAAATAACAGCAAACTAACCTTTCCTTCACAGCAAAGTGTAGCAGAGTCTGGATGAGCCTTTCTGGTATGATTTTTTGAATGCTTTAAAACTTTGGTCTGAGAATAATAATCTGAATGGTTTACTCTTAGGTACATTGGACATAAAATCACTCTTTACCGTGATACCTAATGAGTTGGGGTGCAATATATTAGAGAGTTTCTGAATATACATAGTTTGACATCACACTGAATTTCTGTGTTCTGTGTTAGAAAATGTCTTGCAAAATAATGTTTTTGTGTTTAACAATGAGTTCTATCACCAACAAGTTGGTGTAGCAATGGGTACGCCCGTTGCTAATACGTATGCCAACTTAGTTTTGGCTAGATGGGAGGAACTTTATATTTTTGATAGTATTGAGCCTTTATCCTATACGAATAGTAATTTGGTATTTTTTAAGTGATTTGTTGATGATAGTTTTTTTATTGTGGAATAGCAGTGTTGATAATCAGAATTTATTTATTAATTGGTTGCACAATAATACTGAATTTTTGGTGCTTGATTTGACTTATGATAGTTTGAAAGTGAATTTCCTGGACATCACTGTTAGTTTGTCAGATGATTGCTTTAGTATCACTATTTTTAAAAAGAATGTACAGGCTACACGTTATGTGCATTCTCAGAGTATGCATCCAAGTCATACCTTTAAAGGTACTGTTTATAGTCAATTTCTATGAGCCAGTAGATTAAACACCAGTGAAGCGGAGTTTCTGCATGACTTAGACTCTATGACTAGGGATTTTGAACAGAGAGGTTATAATTCTAAGTTATTAAATGAGATGAGAGTTTATTAATAGACATATGGATGTAGGGCGGCCATATTTGAGATCTGGTCCAGTAGTTTCTACTAGTAGATCGTAAAATTCCCAGAGAAGACCTGTTAGGTATCATATGAAATATAACAGACATACTAAATGTATTAAACAGATTATTAGTAAATATTGGCCTATTCTTGTTTCTAATGTAGATATTAAAAATGTTATAGTTACTAAACCTATGTTTTCACATAAAAAAAGAGAGAAACCTTAAGCAGTTACTGTGCTATAAGGATATGCCACGCTATAAACCACTCTCTTTTAGTACTAAAGGGACATATCCTTGCCATCATTGTAGTTATTGCAATGTTATTAATACTGACTTGTTTGAACATCCAATCTCTAGGTCTAGTTTTGAATTCAGAACGTATGCTACTTGTCAGACAGAAAATGTAGTTTACCTTGCTAACTGCATTGCTTGTCCTAGTTTTTATATAGGTAAAACTAATTTGAAGTTAAAGCAACAAATTTGTTCACATCTCTCTGAGATTCGTAGAGGGGTAGAAAATAATGCTTTATTTAAGCATATTCAATTGAAGGGTGATATGCATTTTTTTAAGTTTCGTGTAGTTCAGGTAATAAATATAGGAATAAGGGGTGGTGATATTAAACTTCAGACTGAACTTGCTGAATGTAAAGGGATAGATGTTTTTAGTGCCTCTACTAGTCCAGGATTGAACTTTCAGAATAGTTTGAAACCCATCCTTAAATTAAAACATGACTGTATAGATTAGTGTTTTTTTTTTTAATCAGTTTTTTTTATATAACCAGGCTGTGTATATCTGTATATGTTTTTGCCTTGTTTTATAACAATGTTGTTTGGGTATGGTTTCATTGTTAGGTCTTTCGTTTACTACATCAGTGTTAGGTATACTTAATTGATTGCTGCTGCCTATTGGCTAATGTTTGTATTTAATGTGACCATTGACCCAGCTTTTTATGCATTGATAAAGAGCTTTTGCTTGAAAGCTTTGCATTGTGTTTTATTAAAACAAGCTTTGACGGCGTATTCCTGGCTTGGTGTTTGCTTTGCTTGTTTTTTGCTGCCTAAGGAATACTTCATTTCCAAAATGTAATATTTTTGCCTAACACTTTCAATGTCACATTTTCAGTACATCTGAGCACTTTTTCTCCTTGCGAATATATCTCTGTCGCAAATATGGGAAATATTCTTCAATTATTGTTATTAATACCCTGATTTGATTATTGAAATCCATGCAAGCTCCTGTTGTGAGATAACAAAGCTGATTAAATATCAGAAGCATATATTTAAAGTACTTGTTTCAAGATTTTTAAACATTTTTTTTCCTTTATTGTTTGTGACCTATTAGCATTGCACACCATTGACTGGCAGCAGTCTATAGCAGTGAATGGCAGTTCACTGCCTAAGGTAAAAACTCACAAATTTTATTTGGACTGTCATCAACAGCATAATTGAGACTAACTTCAGTCTGGATAGCACTGAGACAAGGATTTCAAGCTCACACACACACACACACACACACACCTAACTCCATGGCATAATGTGCAAATGTATTCAGCTTAGAAAAACAGTACAGGTGATGCAGGGTTCAGAACTGGTTTACAGATCATTTTACTGAGGAAGGTCATAATAAATCTTGAAACTCATTTTGGAGTATGAATGGGTTGAGGAGGTAAACTCAAGTAAGGTCAGTATTGACTAACAGTGACAGATAATTCATTTGAAATTATGTTAATATTAATTGTGTGTGCTGTTCCCTGTGACCTTCTCCATTCCTGTGGCATTAGCTAAAGTCCTGATATTATGGGACATATATTATAGTACTGACATGAGAAGGCCGAATGTATCAGTGTAATGAAGTAATGGCTCTTCTCATTGCCAGATACCTATACAGTACATATACACTGTGATTCATTTCATGTTCCTTCAAATTGTTATCCATAAAAAAATTGTGAATGCTTCTGATAAATATTATCGTCTGCATTTCTACACTACCTGGCAGTGTAAAATAAGCTTTCTCAGCTTAAGAAAAAAGTGAAAATTTTAGTTTAGATTGCCTTATGTTGCATAAACCTGCCTGGTGGCATTCCTCAGAAGATAGCGGTCTGGATAGTACTCAATGAAGAAAGTACACCTGTCAGACAATTTGCTATGTGGGACAAGGTGTAAGTGCAGTGAGCTTAGATAAAACGGACATCTGGTGCATGGTTCTAATCTACTTAACTGATAGTTTTACTGAGAGTAGCATTAATACATATTTAATCACATGTTGAGATACCACTGTGTTGTTTAAAATCAGATCTTATCAGTACTGCTAACTATATATGAGCTGTTCTGTGTCCATTTTCACATTATTTGTCATTAATTACAAGTACAGTAATGTGTTCCACAAAGTACATTTCTGTTGTTGCAATGAGATGTGAGAAGGATAAATGTGTCACTTGAATGCATTTCTTGCTCTGGTCATTGTTACATAAGCCAATTGATAGTATTTAATTTGCTGTCTTAATTTTTCTTTCTTATATATTTTTTCTAATGCATTTTCCATTTTCTCTCCACTTAGCAGAGCACAAACATGGTTCACTGCCTAAGGAAAAAAGTGAAAAGTATAGTTTAGGCTGCCTTATGTACAGCAAATATGCCTGGTATCAGTGCATGGCCCTCAGCACTATGGATAGTAATTACTACAGAGAATACACATGGCAGATGTAAATATGTGGCACAAGGTGTAAATAAAGTGAATTGAGTGAAATAAAGCACATTATACAACGACCCCCCCCCCTATTAATATTCCAAAACGTGCACGCTGATTGGTCAGCATGCACGTTGTAAATCAGAGTTATAGTAATGGAAAAAGTCCGGTTGCCCGGACTTTTTCCATTAGTATAACTCTTTTTTTTTTACAGCAACGGAGAACACAAGTTTTCCATTGCTTTTTACAACCTGTCTCACTATGTTAAACGAGTTTAACATAGCGAGACAGCTTTTAAAAAAGCAACGGAGCATCTCCGTTGCTTTTTTTAAAGATGTCTCGCTATGTTAAACCCACTTAACATAGTGAGACACTTTAAAAAGAAACAGAGATCTTGCTTTCTCCATTGCTTTTTTCAAAATTGTCTTGCTATGTTAAATGGGTTTAACATAGCGAGACAGCTTTAAAAAAAGCAACGGAGATTCTTCGTTGCTTTTTTTAAAGCTGTCTCGCTATGTTAAACTCATTTAACATAGCGAGACAGGTGGTAAAAAGCAACGGAGATCTTGCTTTCTCCGTTGCTTTTGCCCACAGCTCTGATGTTCTGCATAAGTATACGCATGCGCAGTACATCAGAACTGCCGCAGAATATCAGACAGCTGCGGAAGGGCAGCAAGGAGGCATTATACAATGCCATTATTTAAGAAAAGTAATTATTTTTTTTCTTAAATAATGTCATTATATAATAACTCACTTCTGGGTGTGTAATGCTGGATTTACCCATGGTTGTCTTTGTTTGGCCACCGGGCTTGCCTCATGACCAAACCACACCAACCGTGGGTAAATCCAGCATTACCCACACCCAGGCGTGGGTTATTGCTATATTATACATTGTTTGATTCCCGTTTAGAGTTCACATTGCAATTATTCACAATATGTAGTTTTTAATTTGCATTTGCTCTCCACTTGGCAGCATGCAAACATGATTCACTGCTTTAACAAAAAAGTGAAAAATTTAGTTTAGGATACCTTTTGAAGCACAAACACACCTGGTGGCATTGGATATCCAGCAGCACTTTGGATAGCTGTCAGTGAAGAAAGTACACCTGTCATGCAACTTTCTTTGTGGCACAAGGTATAACTGAAGTGAATTGAGAGAAATAAGGCACAAGAAGCATTATTTAAATCCTGTTTAGAGATCACACTGTAATTCTTCATGATGTAATTTTTTTAACTTTAATTTGCATTTGCTCTCCCCCTGGCAGCACATAAACATATATCACTACCTAAGGGGGAAAAAGTGAAAAATGTAGCTTAAGACATCTTATGTAGCAAAATCACGCTTGGCAATGTTGCACTTTCCTCACTACTCTGGACAGTACTGAGTAGAGAAATTACGTGTCATATACCTCTCTCTGTCTATTACAAGGCATAAGTACAGCATGTTTAGATAAAGAACACCACTGATTAAGGGTTTGAATCCAGCTAAAAGATACCTTTACAAACAGAATAGGAATCCCATTTCTCACAACATTTTTATTAGGACTGTAAAACTAAAGAAAAATAATGCTAAACATGTGTCTTGCAAGCAATGTATCGGTAATGCTTGCATAAGTAAACTTTTCTATTTAACATATGTCATTAACGCTTCACATATAATCTCAAGCTAATGTGTGTCCAATTTCTTAAACAGGACAATAATGATATTTAATTTTAAAATTCACTTGCTTATGTATGATGGGCGCAATACTTTTGTTTTTATCATCATGACTCATCACATATCCCAACTATTTGTTTAGGACAGTTATGTCTCGCAAAGTATGTATATAACACACCCCAACCTGTATTATTCAGCTCATTCAACTGTATCGATCTGAAATATATTCACAAACTGAAATACTGACTTTTACATAGGAATGCATTCCCAGGGCTCATTAAAATCACACACATACAGGTCTCTTTGAAGTGTAGCTCCATTCATTCTGAAATTAGTATAGCTTTAATTACCATGCTTAAAAGTTGGTTCACCTTTGGCAGTGTCAATTAATAAGCTAATGTTCAATTTTTGCATGCTTTAATTCATGTGTTCGATTCCCAACTGGTACAACAATATTTTAAAATTGTGTAAGCCCTAACATCACAATATGTCAAAATTCATCCTCTTTCGCATTCCAGATTGTAAGGATTACACCATTAAGCATTCCATTGTTAAAAACTGGATCCTGTGTTAATAGGTTGAATATCACACATGGCAAAGCTCAATGCCATGTTTCACACCTTTACTGCTATATGAAGTAAGCACTGCCGATATATCAGCCAAAGAATCCATCTGCTTTCAGTTGCACAAATGCAGTTGGCAAGGCTGGGCATCTTGTGCACAGCCCATTATATATGGGATCTGAATGTTTCAATTCAGACATATTTTGCTAGTTTGACTCTTGCAAACATGGCTGGTGAGGGAGAGAATGGTATTAAATTTAGAGCACAAAGGTGGGATTTTGAGGAGTCCAGAATTTTTGTGGCACTCCTCGTGAAGTGCTACAGACATAGGCTGCTGCAGGGGGATTATACTGGGTCTCAGTATATGGTTGAGGCTTGGAATGTCTTAGCCAAGGCTGTCTCCAGTGCAACTGGCATTCCATATACTGGGAAACAATATAATCACCATAACAGTGACCTTAAGAAGTGCAAGCAGGACCTCCTAAACCAATGGGAGGCTGAATTTGGGACTGCAAACACCCTTCTGTTGTGTAAGTATCCTGACCCAAAACCTGTCAATGATATGGAATTAATGACCTAGCTAGCCGACGCAGTTAGTCATTATTCTTTCATAAATATTTATTTTCTTTTTGCATTGTACAGCTGCAGAGGAAATAGCTGCAAACCATGAGGACTTCCAAGAGAAATGAACTCACCAAAGACAGGTATGGTGTAAGTATGACTTTGGTCCAAATTCAAGCCATACATTTCTTTCTATTCCCTTAATCACTAGCATCTTGAGCAGGCATGCTACTACCTTGATTTCAAGCATGCATGTCATCCCCAGTAACTCTTGCTGCTTGCATTAGACAATGAGAATTCCAGATTAAATGTGTGTGGGTTCAATATCCAGAAACAGCAATTACTTTCTGTTACTAGATAAGTATTCTAAATATTAACAGCAATCATATGTCAGGAACAATTCAAATATATTAATTGCAATTATTACATTTGAATGCATGTATCTTATCTGTCACAGGGAAATAAAGGTTGCTCTTTGTTCTATCATAGCAGTGATATTTATTTCTTTTATGACACATTAATGCCTTCCCATCATATATGGATGTGATAAAGGTGTACAAAGATAAATTATCCTAATTGTTTACGTACTGCCAAAGATTAAAAAAAAAAATAAATTAATGTGACATGCCATGTATCTAATTATCTTTGTCTACTCCCAACATATCTCTCTTTTTTTCTGGAGGGGGGGTTAAAATGTATTAATATTGTGCTATTTGCATACTTTGCTGCTGAAAAATAAATGACCAACAGCACAGAGATGGCAGACAGATCACTGCTGTTTGGCCTGCTCACTTCCACAGATGGAAGCACAGACCAGCACTTCAGGGTCACATCCTGCCAGTGTTGCCTCCACAACCACTGTCCTACCTGCTCCACCTGTGTCAGGTGACTCTGCCCTGGCAGCTGGTGCAGTGGCACCCTCCAGAAGCAGTACCAGTGGAGGTGGTGATTTTGTCACCCGGCAGGAGCTGACAGGGGTGGTCTAGGATATTATGAAGAGGGGCCTTGGTGCACCCATTGGCAGGTTTGAAAAGGTCCTGCATTGTATTGCAAAGATAATGCCACATCTGACATTGACCCAGAGATCTGCTACAAGAAACAGTGATGACAGTTCTGAGGATAAGAACTGTATTCTTATTGTTCTCAGGCTGGTCGTGGGTGCACCTCCGATGTCCCCTACCTATCCCCAGTCATGGTGTCCCCAACCTTTTGTCTCCATCACCATCCCTGTTTGTTTTGTATGGCTGTGCATGCATCCTAACCTACTCTACCCACCTGACATTCTCATTCCTAAGCACCTCCCAGAATATTCCTCTCTCACCCAAAAAAAAAAAAAAAAAAAAAAAAAAAGGGCATCTGTCCCACAAAAAAAATATTATGCCTGCTACATAGCTCTGCAGTTCACCTATGTGACATCTTGACCCACTTGATTTGGTACACTTGGCCATACAACATTATTCTATTGCTGTCATCCTTCACTATTGTCATGACTCTCTAAAGTCATGAAATTATGTGTACAATTGTACATTTATGTGAAGAAGTGGAGAGCTATGGTCCGCTCCCACCACACTCCTGCGAATTCTTGTATTCTTTGGTCTCTGCTTGCCAACCTCATTTTCACCACTTTCCTATCCAAACTTTTTTCACAAGTTTAATCTGGTCAAAAAATAGTTTGACACCATACCTCTCAACCTGGAAACATCAAAAATCTGGACAAAGACCCACGAAAAATAGGTACAAATCTGTACGCTGATTAACATACAATTTACATGCATAATTATGTAGCCCCACCCACCCCAATGGAATTGTGGGATATCAACTTTCAAATGCAAACTGAAAGACAGACAACCAAAATATGGCCCCAGAGACCCAGGCCCTGTAGTAAATGGTAACCATTTTATTTTAAATGTGTAGCAATGATGTTCACTGGCAAGGGAGAAGATGAACCATAGGATTTTGTTTTCGGTGACTTGCAGTATGTTGGTTTTATGGTCAAAGTAGGGCATTTAATGGTAAGAAATATCCTAGTCTTAGCATAGTATAGTTTGCTAGGACCTCCAAAAGTCATTCTTCATTCTTGGTGAGGTGTACTTTTTGGGGTTCCAGTTGCTGCATGTGTGTCTGGTAGGTCGTCCAAAAAGGGGGGCATTGTACCCTGCATGGGCCTGATGAGAGTAGATGAAGAGATGCACGATGACCTCCAGATCTGAATCTGGAATGGCGTGTGTGCTATATAAAATGTTTAATAACTTTTTGACTTCTTGTCATTCAGTGGTGGGTAGAATGTTTCAGGCTAAGGTCCTACGGTCCTGGGTCCTGTTTATTTGTATTTACCAACTAATTATGTAAGTGTGGGACTTTTTTGTTTTGCCAAAGGGGATGACTATACATACACTTTTTTTAGCTTGCCATGGCTCTGGCACCAGTTTGCTCTGTTCTATTCGGCTTCTTTTTTCTGGAGCTTTGAGGAGGCTTGGAGTGTCTGGACAGTCAGTTGGAGGTGCTCAGTTCTGCGAACTTGGTCTCTGTCCATCCCATGTGTTACCTGTTCCTCCGAAATATATAATACCCGTAGAAGAGGTCCCAAGACTGAGCCTTGTGGGGCGCCTTAATGTAACTGGTTCTGACTGACAGCTATTCCAGCTATTCCATGTGGGGGGTTCTGTTGAGCCAGTTGTTTGCATCCCATCTAGTGGGGTAGGGTTTATATTTAAGCTGGTGATCTATATATAATTAATGGGGTGGGTGTATTGTATCGCTTTCTTGAGGAGGTCAGGTGCTGTGCTGGCCACCTTCCCCCCTTGTCAATGGCCTGTGACTGTTCAAAGAAATTTGACCCAGGTTTAGGGCAGGATCTGCCCTTAACAAAGCCGAACTGGGTAGATCCAGTGTCTGTAGGGCCCAGTTGAAGTCAGAAGTCAATTGAAGTCACCCATACTAATGGTTTTTGGAGAGATTTTTTTGTTCTAGTGAAGGAAGAGGTGGGGTGGGGTTGGGAGGGTGGGAGGGTGCAGGGTGGTGGCTATAAGAAGGTAGTTTTACTGTTAGTTGGGGGTTGCACATGGATGATGTCTCTGTGCTGTGCCACCAACCCCAACCTAGAGGTGTGGGTATCTTTGATGAATATTGATACTCCCCCTCCTTTTGTGGTTCGGTCCAAGTTTTCATGGCCTACTGATCAGTGGCATAGCTACAGTTTGTGCTACAGCTGCTGCCTGAGGCTGTCTTTGAATTTGCCACCCTTCTCCCCTCACAAAATAATAGTCGAATTGGGCCTTTCCATATACAGCCCTCTCCCCTCCAGCAATTCCAATGTCCCATTACTTGGCTATTTTTCACCCCATTTACCATAAACACTGTAATGTGCATATTGCTTTACTTCTACGATGATTTGGATTTCATTTAAAAGTTTTACTTTACATTTTACAGCACAAACACTAATAGACATCTGCTAAACAAAGCAATGCAGTCTCACAATGAAAATAGACTTAGCATTAAACCTTCTCTGCCCTTGAAACTCACATTCATTGAAATAGCATTGAAACCCACATTTAAAGAAAATACATCTGGCCAGTGGCAGATAAAGATTACCTTTGGGCTGTTTTTAAATCATAGGCCCCTTGCACACAAAACATACATGTGTTCTTTGATACACCTTCCTTCGTCTTCTTCTTTTGGCTTTTCACAGTTAGGGGTCACCACAGCAGATCACCCAACTGCTCATGATTGGCAGTGAAGTTTTACAGTGTCAAGTTACCAGCCTGGTGCCCAACCTTCCACAGAAGGCACATACATGCACACACTCATGCCTAGGGCCAATTTAGAGTGTCCAATCCATCTACAGCATGCCTTTGGGATGTGGGAGGAAACCGGAGCAACTGGAGGAATCCCACACAACTACAGGGAGGACATGCAGACTCCACACAGAAGGCACCCCAGCTGAGGATTGAACCAGAGAACCTCTTGCTATGAGGCAGCAATGCTAACCACTGCACCACCATGGCCGCCCTTGATACACCTTCCTGATTGTATTAAATTATATTCCTTGTATAATACAGTACAGTTGTTAGAGGGCATTTTAAATTTATTGTTTTGAACATTTTTCCAGTAAACAATGAAACAAAATGCATGCACCAATAATGACAAAACTGCCCAATTCAGAACATTTTCCTCATAAAAGTCTATTCAAACTTATACAGTCCACCAGTATCAATAAATATGCAGAATCTCTGCAGAAGTAAAAGTCATCTAAATAATTCCACATTAAAGAGATCTGTAACTAATGAAGAAGTTGCTGCTAGCAAACAACTTTATATCTCATTGTTTCATCTACAAATAATGTGCCTGTTGCCTTTGAGGAATAAATTGCCTATTTTGCATAAAAAATGATACGCTAGTAATATTGCAATAGGGAATGGATGTCAAACTGATTACAGGTTCAGAGTTACTAGTTATCGCCACCAAAGAGAACATTCTCAGGACTGCAGCATCCACCCCCTTTAAAAGTACAACATAGTTCAGTATCAGCAATGCATCTACATACTGTGGGAGTATAACTCACAGCCTTCTGCACCAAAAGCAAGTATTTAACCTCTTATGCTATTAACAATGCAAGCAGACTCAGCATAAGCAGCACTAAACTTCTCTTCCCCTGAAGCTCTCAGTTCCTTGTAAAATCCACTCGTCACTGAACTATACCTATCAACTTTGCAGCACAAGAAATCTGTAAAACGCCAAAATTTATTGGGGGGTCAAAAGCCCAAAAAAGAGGGACACATTTTAAACATTGCTTATATAATCTTGGAAAGTTGCTAGAATAAAATGTGTTACCACCATGCATTTCACTGCCAACTCTTGAACCCAGGACCCTGTGCACTACAGTCAGAGCAACATACCACTATGTCAAATCAGCTGTTTCCTGAAAGACAAGAAGACTGAAACTTAAATTGTTATCATTTAGTAAATTCAGTTCTCACCACAGCTCTCAACCTCTTAGCACAAAACACCTGGACAAAGCCAATAATGGTGGAATACAGCCCCCAAACATATTCAGTGAATTCAGTTCTCACCATAGCTCTCAACCGCTTAGCACAGAAAACCTATACAAAGCCAATAATGTGGGAATACAGCCCCAAAATAGGGACAAATTTCAAATATTGATCTTATAAACTTATAAATATCTAGAATAAAAGGTTTTGTGTTACCATGTATTTTCAGAATAATATGAAGTCTGAAATTCAATTGTCTGTCATTATTTAGTGAAGTCAATCCTTCACTGATGTGTCAGAAAAATCCAGAAAACCACAGATTTTATGAGGAACAGAACAAAAATATGAAGCAAAACTCTGTACAGTTTTTACAAGTGGTGGTGGGTAGGGAATTCAAGCTGTTGCCACCTGTACCCAAGGTACAGGGTTTGAGCCTGGATAACTCTAGTCACCAGGTATATTTACTTGGGGCATTACACACACACACACACACACACACACACACACACACACACACACACACACACACACACACACACACACACACCTTGCAGCACACTTTGAATATAAAATAATGAACCAAAACCATTCACACACACCTTGCAGCATAATTTGAAAGTAAAGTAACAAACCCTTGCAGCGTACTTTGAAAATAACATAACAAATCAAAACCATTCATAGTTCCCTTGCAGCATAATTTGAAAATAAAATAATGATCCCTTTCAGCTTTCCCGGAGACAAACCAAATTCCCTTCTCAGCTATGAATGTTCCTGGAACAATTCCCTAGCAGCTTGTACTAAATTAACCCATAAATAGCCTCACGGAAGAAAATAAGTGCTCACGTGTTCTTACCTGAAGCAGCTGGAAATGTTTGCACATTATGTTTAAAACCCTCAAGCTCAATTCTGACAGGCTGTTCAAGGAGCTGACATCATCATGCACATGATGATGTCAGCGAAAAAAACGAAAAACAAAATTAAAAAAAAAGCCGAAAAATTTGGAAATTAAGGGATGCCACTCGGGAATCCTAGCACCCCATCATTTGGACCTCAAAACTGGTAAAAAACAAGAAATCCAGTACAGTTGAGACGTATGACACTCAACACACATAACCAGAAATGGCCCATAGAAAAGGCTTCACTTTATCTCCTTGGCATTTGCATACTGTTTGTCATAGTGCAAAAATGCTGAGTGATGGTGAATGCCATTTAACTTCCTATTGCAAATGCTGATGATTTCAATTATTCAATTTAATCTACAATGGTCTGGTTACTTTCAAGCAAATGTGCTTAAATCTGCTGTACTATGGGAATACAGAGTAAAGGTAGACTAAAGGCAGTACTGTGAAAAAGTTAATGTAACAGTTCTTAGGCTGCTGGATGTAATAATGTTTGTAGACTGGTGTTTTTGAATAGCGTTATCAGTTTGATAATTTATTAATTCATGAGATTTCATATTCCTATCATATATTTAACTGCAAACATCTGTATTTCTCGTCATATATAACATTTCATTTACATACTGCTTGAATAGTGTAGCAAGACATCATTTGAGACTTGCTAAGCCAAACTTATCCTGCTTATGTCTTCACATTTGTTGCACTTTCCTGCCCCTTATTTGCCGTATAGCATGCACTTTATTGTACAGATCATATCTGATTAATGGTGATCTAAGTAACAGTAACACCCTACATAGATGAGCCTACATGTCCCACAAAATACATTATTACTATTCCTCTCTGCATCTGTCTCTATTTCTTACTATTCAACCCTTCTACTTTAGTAAGTTGTCACTGTATTTCAACTGTCTTATTTAAGTGCTGTAAAATAGAAATTCATTTGAGGTGTGACGAGATAATGCTCAAATGTATAGATAGGTTTTGACTAATTTCCAGGGTTCTAATCCAGCCATTAGCTAAGCATTACTGACTTTTTGGTAAACTATTTTACATGTTCCTGATGGCTACATATTGTTATCAGCCACCATTATCTTTCTTCTGTCATAAGTTACTTTGTCCCTACTTCCATCTCACCCTGTGGATGTACCTTCTCCCTTCTGTGTCATCATTTTTCCACCTCTGCATTTGTGTAATGTCTGGCACCAGGCAACAAATAAATGTAAGACCGCATTACTCTGTTGCTCTTCACATCACTATGCTTAGCTATGTTTAATCAGTTTAATGTACTTTTCAATAAACTGAAGATTTGCATGCACTGATTACAGTGGTGAACATGATAATGAAGATAAATACACACATTCATCTTAGCTGAAACCTTCTGTCAAATGTTAACTATCAAAGCATGACAATTTGTGGTGTGCTTAAATAAAGATAATACAAAAGTATAAATGTTTTCTTGAAATGCTCTAAAGGTTTGAATCCAGATGGATGGAAAAACGGTTTCAGAATGTTTTATCTGACTCCCATGGTCATAAATGTTGCCTACATGGTTCCTTTATACATCATTATCCTGCTGCTGTATTAATGTGCCAGCTCCTTCTTGTGAAGCCTGTCTTGTACAGATCTTTGTGGGAAAGTTGGCCCAGAGCAACACAGAGTACAGCTAATTCCCATTCTAAGTTCATCATTCCAAAATATGATTATGCATGCAGTAATACTTTGCCATCAGCAGCATAATTCATCTTGACAGTGCTGCACTGAGAGTAAAATAAAAAAAGATAATGAAATAATTGCTATTTCAGGTTTGTATATCTGTATTTATTTTGTCAACAAGTTTCAGACTGGGGTTGACTCAGTTAATTCAGTTGGTCAATGTAAGACTGTTCTACAATGTTTATACTTGCTACTGTGTTACACGTTTGGTTACCCAATTCTGACATAATCCATTACTGTTATTTTGCAGTGCACTGTCCTGTGTATTGTTTGCATGTCTGTCTTGTCAGTGCATTTTGTGCAAGTATAACACAATACAAGTGTGCAGTCATCCCAGCATGAAGTGGCAGGAATGTTTGCTTCACAATCCACTGGTTTACAACTGCAAATTTCTTTGGAATCCCATAATGTGAAACATGCCAATGCCTCTCACAGTAATGCAATGTACATGAAGAACCATATTTAATGTTGGTAAAGAAGTATGTAATAATGTGGGACAATCATAGTGAAGTTTCATTGTTCTGTGCACACATACACATTTATTGGATAACAAGTGTTAAACAGTTCCGTCTGTTTACAAATGTGTTTTTTCACATCCTTAAAGTCAGTCTTCTCCTGTGGCACTTGCTAATACTACTGTGCTCTGCAGATTGTGTAAATAGATAGGTATGAGGTCCAATAGTGTTGTATCCACTTTCCCTGTAGAGAATGCATTTAAATTTGCACACAACTCCCTAATCCCACTTTTTACAGAAACATCCCCTATGAAACACAATGATGAGGTCATCCTGAGAAAAGTGCACTTTCTCCCCTTAAAAATCAGACTTCTCCTGTGGTGCTTGCAACTAATGCTGTGCTGGCTAGATTGTGTAAATAGATAGGTAGGAGGTTCTATGTTCCATATCATAAAAGTGTGTGTGTGTTTGTGTGTGTGTGTGTGTGTGTGTGTGTGTGTGTGTGTGTGTGTGTGTGTGTGTGTGTGTGTGTGTGTGTGTGTGTGTGTGTGTGTGTGTGTGTGTGTGTGTGTGTGTGTGTGTGTGTGTGTGTGTTTTTAAAACTTGTTGCAAATCCACTTCTCATGAGGGGAATACATTTAACTTGGCACCTAGCCCTCTTAATCCCACTTTTTACAGAAACATCCTCTCTGAAACACACGAATGAAGTCATCCACTCAAACATCCAGTCTTTCCCCTTAAGAGTCAGACTTCTCCTGTGGTGCTTGTGACTCAAACAGTTCTCATTGGTTCAGAGAGTCATAGGATGTTACTAGGCTAGAGGCCCTAGAGCCTTTACAAGCCTAACCATGTTAATCCCAGGTATCCCCATTTGTTCTTTTTTGGGTAGTTCAAAGAATGAATTTATGAACAGAGTGGGTCTGTGATCAACACCAGCTACCCCTGTCCATGAGGGACATGGGTGCTAGCCCAGAGGTGAATTTGTGGTCTCCCATCCAATTATCTAGGTTGCATTTGACTAGGGTCAGTGAGTTGCTCTGTTTTAAATGCATAGGGAGTCTATTCCAGAGAAGCAGCAGTCCCTGGGACTCATATCGGTCTCTCAAGCATGATCTGTTAATGTCAGAAGCTAGGTTGAGATCCCTATAGCGAATGACTCTTGAGCCATTTGACTTGCAGATGTGTGGCATTTCCATTAGGTCAGGGTTGTAAATTGTTCTATAGGCCAGGCACAAATCACCTCCCAGCAGTCTACAAGATACACAGTACAGTGATAGGGTTTTCAGCCCGTCCATGTAGATCATGGTTTGGAATCCCTGTATTTTCTTAGTGAGACTCCTCTGAGGTCTCTCCAGCTGCTGCAGGTGTCTGGTGAGGTTCAAGCAAAAGGGCGCATTATCCTCTCCTAGTGGTCTGATGAGGGTCAACTACAGGGTAGTTATAACATCCCTTGACCTGTATGCTATGCCTTGCTTATGAGGTGCAATAAGTACAAGGCTTTCCTTACTATTGTGGAAACTTGGTGGTCAAAGTTCAGATTGCTATCAACCTGTGTTCTCAAGTCTCAAACCACTGGGTTGAACTCAGTGGGATGCTGTCAATATTGTAATTTGTAGGGAATTCCATTTTGCCAAAGGGAAAAATAATGCATTTTTGCCTTTAGTTTTAGACCATGGCTTTGGCACCAATCATTTCATTGTGTTGGCCCTTATTGTAGTATGTTGGCATCATTGGGGGACTCACTGGTTGTGCCCACTCTGCAATTATCAGCGGATGTAGTGAACCAAAAGCCATCTACTTTGGCCTAGACTTCTGAGAAATAGATGCCAAATATTAAGAGGCCCAGCACAGACTCCTGTGGTACTCCACTGGTGATGGGTCTACTGGTGAAGGTGAAATCACCAATTTTGACAGAGTATGTTCTCTCAGTGAGCCAACTGGCTACTCATCTAGTAATATAAAGATTAATCCCTATCTGGTAGAGTTTCTCAATGATGCCAGAGTAAGGAATTGTGTCAAAAGCCTTGGCAAGGTTGAGCTAGGCTTTGTGCACACTCTTACCTTTGTCCATGGATTTGGTGACATTCTTAAAGAAGTCTACTAGGTTTAATAAGCATGATCTACCCTTAACAAAGCCAAACTTGGTTGGGTCCAGTGTTTGGCAGTCACCTATGTCCTTGTTGATAAGGTCCATGATAATTTTTTTCACGGCCTTGCAGATGAGGCTGGTTAGACTTATGGGTCTGTAGTTTCAAGTGTCACTTGATGACTCCCCTTTATGCAGGGGGATTACTGTTACTCTTCTCCATTCTGCAGGAACATAGCCAGTTCTCAAGATATGATTAAAGAGAATGCCAAGTGGATCCACTATGTCTTGTTTTAGATTGTTTAGTAAACAACCTGGGATATTATCTGGTCCCATTGAGGCTGTGTTTTGAGTCTTGGAGAGTGCAGAAATACTAAGCAGAGGGCTGGTGTCAAGTATGCTTTAGGATATGGTAGGTGGAGATAGGGGGTTGAAGTTTGCGGTGAATCTGTCAGCTAGCAGGTTGGCAATATCTTTCAGTGTAGTAAGAGTGATGAGTGATCCCATCTACAACAAGTTCGATACATAGCTGGGCATTCCTTTTTATATATACCAACTCTGAGATAGCACTGTAGTGCTATCTCATAGCTGGGCATTCCCTTTTATATATACCAACTCTGAGATAGCACTACAGTGGGGAAAAGGGCAAATTTCCACATGTTGGCCAACTAACTCAGTGTCCTGGGAAAAAGAAAAGTTTGCTAATCTGAATGTTCAATAAAAGGACATTCACTGAATAGGGTTCGATTAATAGGTATTTATGGAAATGGAGTTTCAATGAACTAATATAGACCCTTTTATACCATCATTTAATATGCAGTAGTTAGCTTTGCTAATTTTTGTTCCTGTGAGGGTGTCAGTTCCAGTAGTCACTTCATACGAGACTGATTTGTGGTGTGACCTAACCAGAGAGGGCATCACACATGAGGAAGTACAGTGACCCCCCCCATGTTGGTGAGTGCTATGTCCAGAACACTAAAGCCCCTAGTGGGTGTGCAAACTATTTGTTCTAATGCATTTGTGTCAACAAAGTCCAGGAACCTCTGGGTGAGCATGTTTTGGCTTGTGTATGTCTCCCAGTCTATATGGAAGGATAGTTAAAATATCCTATTGTTGGTGTCAGGCTGTATGGCAAAGGATTCCAGTAAATTGAGGTAGATGGTGTGCTTATCCTGGTTCATGGTGGGGGATCTATAGCTAGCAATGATGTGGTATAGTACTTTCCCAATAGTTAAGTGGACATGGAGTAGTTTAAGAGAGTCATGCTGTTTAACCAGTTGTGAAGAGTATTTGGTTTTAATAAAGATGGATACACCCCTACCTTTGTTTCTGTCACACTAATTTTGAGGTCTGAATGTGTGGAAGGCATTGTAGCCTTTCACAGCTGGGGTGCTCTCAGCAGCCTTGAACCATATCTCGGTAACTGCACATACATCAGCATCCTGCAAGGTGAGGAGTGCTTCCAGGGAGTGCAGTTTTTGTGTTTAAACTCCTAGATTGTGTAAATAGATAGCTAGTAGGTTTGGGGATCAATATGAGAAACTTGTGTAGGGGGGTAGTGTTTAGAGTCAGATGAGTATGCCCTCCAAAACAGCTCTGTTCAATCATCTTATACTCTGAAGAAACATTTCAAACTGCTAGATGACTCAACTGTCCCCTTATCCCACCTTTCCCAAACACATCTTCTTTGCAAAACAAGGTTGTAGCTAGACATATGCTTTGTACTTTTTTGAGTATACTTTTCTATGCATTTGTTAGAGAAACCATGGCTTTTTTTAGGCCATACAATGTCCACAACTGTCTAAATTAATGCCTCCAATATGAGTTTCATAGACTGAAAAAAATATTAGTTGTATGGTTTTAGAAGGAAATTGATGGAAAATGTTAAGTGCTGAGGAGAATGTTTCAATTTTTTAACTGACATGTGTGTTGGGGGCAGCAATACATGCACACAAGTATGGAATTATATTCTCTGGCTACACCCCTGGTAGCATTTTAAATGTCACACTGCTTCTGTGGGGTTGCATTTCTTACACTATTCTTTAAAATGTGTAAATAGGTAGGAGGTTTGAATACAGCAGTGATTAACTTCTACAAGTGAGTGTGTGAGACGGTAAATAGATTCAGGATTGGTTTACACACACCTGCAGTGGCAAATTTAAAAACCCCAGATTGCTATAACAGTCATTTTACAAGGCACTTCTTGGCAATACACTACTGATGTAATCCCTTCATAGATCCTGTATTCCTCACTTGTACTCCTTATTCCCCTGTGGCGTTGGCTGCTGATAATGTACTGTATAGACCATATAACCAGATAAGTAGATGGTTCTAGTCCATCACTGCTTAAATAGTGTGACTATAATTACTGTCATGTACCATTGGCCATCTCACAGCCAACTTCATGTACACTTCCACTTACAAGATGGAGTTAGAGTGGCACAGTGTTACACTAGTAAATTATAGTATCTCCAGGAAAAATATTTTTTTGCCACATAATGCTACCATAACTGCTGTACCTCAAAGTTGTAGTGTGAATTTGTCTGTGTTGCATGATTCTGGTGCTGTACTTTGTATATTGTGTACCTAAATATGTAGGATGTTTGAGGTGAGCTGTGAGTGTGTCTTTCACCCTCATACTGTGTAAACTACTCTTCAAATATATACATGATGTGTAGCTGTACAGTGTTATTGTGCTCTCTGACCACTTTTTAGAATAAACATCCAACTAATAAACAGTGGTGATATCATCCATTAAGCTTGTCACTGTCCCAGTTGTACCTCAACATGTCATGTGGCATTTGCGATTCAAGCACTAATCTGCAGATTGCAATCTTAGGTATGTAGTTCAAATCCAGCCATTACTGCTAAGACTATATTGTACAAGTAGAAAAAATATGTGTGCAACCACAACTGTTCTTAGTAACAGCAAAAATATGCACAGGCACTAGCTGGATAAATTATAAATCCACTTTAATCGATAAAATCCAATGGTTTAGCGCTTTCATCTACACACTGATAGACTTCTTCAGAACAAATTCACATATGCTTGCAATAGTTTAAATAAATCCAAGCATCCAATCCATTTCCATCATGAATTAACATTCAATTAAGGAAATACTCATTTAAAGTGCACCGTGCTTTATACTGACGAGTCAATGCAATTTCATGTCATTCAAAATAATAAAATATGTAAAAATGCTATGTAAAATATGTGTGCTTACTAAAATATAATTTGTGTACAAACCATACTCAATCATAATATTTAAAATAACGCACTCATAACTCCTATGTTTCAGGCAGAACTTTCACAAAATAAACAGCAAGTCATTTACAATGCTTGATGCTTACTGTTGGTTATAGAATTTCTAAGTTTCTTGCAGAAGCCAGAAGATTTGTTGATAGTGGTCTTCTCACACATTAACATATTATTACCTTGCTTCTACAACCAGCAAATTCTTAAAAAAAACAAAGGTTATTTTGAAGAGAATGCCACTGTCTTTCACTACAGAAAACATCCTTCCCACAACATTAATTTGTTCATCAGTGTACAACCTGTTGCTTCTTAACTATTGCTCATTTCTCTCAAATAATCTTTTTTGCATTTCCTTATGGCAGAAAGTCCTCTACTACAAGAACCTTAAACTCAATACCTGACCCTCCCTTGCATATAAAATTTTGATACTGAGTTTAAAAAAACATATGAGCATACTATGGGGCTGTTAAAATAATGTACTCCAACAACCCCCCCTCCCACAAATAAATTTTGGCTTTTTGTGCTGCATACTTCTTCAGGGGAGGGAAGTTTAGTGCTGCTTATGCCATGTCTGTTTGTGTTAGTAGCAGAACAGGTAGAACACTTGCCTTTGATGCAGAAGAGTGTGGGTTCTACTCCCACAGTATATAGATGGATTGCTAATACTCTGGTGTGTTGTACTTTTAAAGGGGGTGGATGCTGCAGTCCTAAGAGTGTCTGCCTAGGCAGAGATACCTAGTAACTATGAACCTATTATCAGTTTGCCATCCATTCTCTATTGCAATATTACTAGTTTATCATTTTTTTAATGTAACATAGGCAATTTATTCCTCAAGGGCAACAGAGGCACTTTATTTGTAGATGAAACAATGAAATATAAAGTTGTTTGTTAGCAGCAACCTCTTTGTTAGTTACAGATCTCTTTAATATGGAATTATTTAGATGACTTTTACTTCTGCAGAGGTTGTGCATATTTACAGATACTGGTGGATTGTAGAAGATTAAGTAGACTTTTATGATGGAAATGTTCTGGACTGGGCAGTTTTCTCATTATTGGTTCATGCATTTTGTTTCATTGCTTACTGGAAAAATGTTCAAAACAATAAATTTAACACACTAACACGTGTGCTGTATTATATAAGGAATATAATTTAATACAATCAGGAAGGTGAATCAAAGAATGCATAAATGTATGCATGGCCCTAAAAATGTGTTTGAAAACAGCCCAGAGGAAAGTCAAGGATCAAAATCATGGGCAAATTTTAAGCTTTACTCTTGTTACTAAAGCAATGGTTAAAGGTAAACAGTTCACACCACATTACCTTGACCTAGCCAAGCCTTTTGACACAATCCCCTACTCAGGTGTAGTACAAAAAATGAATAATGTCGGAGCAAACACTTGCATCACTAGCTGGATTGCCAACTTGCTCACAGGATGCAGGAGATCAAAATAGGGGAAGAGATCAGTCACCAATGGAGTCCCCCAGGGTTTGGTGCCGAGTCTTTTTCTGTTTGGCATATACATCTCAAAAGTAAAAGGAAATACCAAAGAACTTTGGCCGGCTAAGTTTGAGATGACTGAAGAGCAGTTATTGAACCCCCAAATGACTTAACTATCATGCAGGAAGGTTTGTCTGAAATAGCAACTAGAGTCAAAATCATGACAATGCCCTCTGAGAACTGATGCAATTGTTTGGCATTTGGGAATTTGCGTGTACAGTGACCTAACATTTGACCAACATGTGCCCAGAGTCATAAGAAAGCCTTTCTATATCGCACAGCTTATAAACAAATTGATTGTGACTAGATCTAGAGATGTTGTTGTCCCCCTTTACAAAGCTCTCATTAGGTCAATTATTTTGTATAATGCTGACTTTGGCATGTATCCGTCCAGACCCATGCAGCAACTGGAATACCTTCAGAGATACCTTACTAAAACGATACATGGACCACCTCAAAGATTTATTACTATACTCAGTATCCTATAGAGTGCCTAATACAGATGGACTATTTCTCATAACATTTGTGGTTTTCTGGCAAATCACTGAGGATTTAAATAACTAAATGTCATACATTTGAGTTTCACCCTTCTTTTCCTTCAGAATGCATGCTAAGACAAATGCTGTTATTGCAGCAACTTTCTAAGTCTATAAGAACAATATTTATAATCTGCCCCTGTTTGGGGGCCTTTGTCTCCTCCATAATTTTTGCCTTTGTTCAGATTTCTTGTGCCAAGAGGATGAGAGGTATGGAAGCATGGTATGCAGTGCCCTAGTTGCTGATTATCTGGTGCATTTTAAGGGGGATAGGGGTTCTGCATTCCATAGTGTGCCCTCCTTTGTTTAGGATACCTAGTAACTATGAACTTGTTGGTTTCTCAGTCATCCTTTATTGCAATATTACCAGCTTACCATTTTTTTTCTTTAATGTAATGTAGGCAATTAATTCTTCAAGGGCAGCAGGCACTGAATTTGTAGATGAAATACTGAAATGTAAAGCTGTTTGCCAGTGACAGCCTCTTTATTAGTTACACGTCTTTAATGTAGAATTATTCAGATTAATTTTACTTCTGCAGATATTGTCCTTATTGACTGATAGTGGTGAGTTGTAATGACAGATGTTTGAGATGCCTTTTATGGTAAAAATATTCTGAAACGGGTAGTTTTTCATTATTGGTTCATACATTTTGTTTCATTACTTACTGGAAAAATGTTCACAACTACAAATTTAAAACACACCCCACCAACTGTAAATGTTTCTATGTGCAACTAGCTGTTTTTTGTTTATCAAATGGCACACTGTGTTGCAAAATCTGAAAGCAGTGTTAGTAGCCTAATTGCCTTTGGTGCAGAAGACTGTGGATTCTACTCCCACACCATGTAGATGGAGTGCTGATATTGCATTGCCCATATGATTGTTGATCATTTGGTGCATTATAAGGGGGATATGAGTTCTACACTCCTGAGTATGTCCGTTGTATGAGATGCCTAGTGACTATGAACTTGTTGGATATTTCCTATTGCAATATTGACAACTTACCAATTTTTAAATGTAATATAGGCAATTAATTCTTCAAGGGCAGCAGGAACTGAATTTGTAGATAAAACATTCATATGTGATGTTGTTTTGCCAGTAGCAACCTCTTCATTAGTTACAGATTTCTTTAACGTGGAATTCAGATGATTTTACTTCTGCAGAGATTGTGTGCATGGAGTAATATTGGTGGATTGTGATGACAAAGTCTTGAGGGGTAGTTACGGGTTTATACATTTTGTTTCATTGCTTAAGAATGTTTAAAACTACAAATTTAAAACACTTTCTAACAAGTAGTGCTGTATTATACAAGGAATATAATTCAATGCAATCAAGAAGGTGAATCAAGGAACAAATGCACGTATGCATGGCCCTAAAAAATGTGTATAAGAGAGTCTGTTTTGAAAACAGCCTACAGGCAAACTTAATTCTTCACTGGCCAGATGCATTTTATATTAATGTGGGTTTTCATGCCGTTTCAATGAATGTGAGTTTTTCTATTTCAATGAATGTAAGTTTCAACAGCAGAGAAGTTTACTGCTTATGCCAAGTCTGTTTTCATTGTGAGACTGTATTGTTTAGCAAATAGCTACCTGTGTTTGTGCTATTTTATTTTAATATCTGTAATCACTGTAGAAGCAAATAAGAGAACAGTATGCATGGTAACTGGTGAGAAATAACCAAATAATGGAACACTGGAATGGCTGAGGAGGGGGCTGCTGCTGGGGGGAAGGGGGTTGCTGCAGAAGGAGCTGCTCTGGGGGGGCAGTCTATTACCCTGCCTAGGGCCCCATCTGACTATGATCCGTCTCTGATATTTAAAGTAGAAAATACTATGCAGAGGTAGTTGCAGTTAAAGATACCTTGTAATATAGTTATTCTTCCAATGCATTTAAATAATTTAAAGAAATGACTGGAGTGGCTTTCTTGGGGAGTGACCTTGTGGGTGTGGCTCAAATAGGGGTGTGTCATGACTATGGTGTGAGTGGGGCTTAAGGGGCACCAGAGCACTACTTTGCCTAGGGTGCTATTTCGGCTAAGGCCGGCCCTGCATAGGTGCAGTGTCACACCTCTGTTAAAGACTTCCATGGTGGTGCTTGTGGTTCATCCACATGTCATTAGTTTTTAGAGTTGCATAGCTTGCTGAACAATTCCTGAAAGGTCAACATTATATGAATGTAATGACATTACACAAACACTATTTTATCTAGTTATTCTTATCCATTTTTATGTAAGACAACTATATATCATCAGAGGTTGTGACTATATGGCACTGAAATGGTTATTTATGGCATGCTGTTCTGTGAGTGGTCTTGTGGCACATGCATTAATTATTGGCTTGTATAGCATACCTGCACAGATAGATTGTGGCTCAATTCTGGGACAATATCTGTACTTCACAATGGAAATAGCTTTCTTGTCATAGAAGCATTGAAATTGTACTGCTCGATGTTATGTGGATAGTAAAGTGTGTAGCTCCCTTTCAGCATTCTAACTAAATCTGATTGTTCATATTATACTTCTAATAACTTTCTCACTGCACACATCGATTTCAGTTAGTTGTGACATCCTCCACTGATATCTACTATGGTACATGCAGTCAATACAGAGGTTTGTAGGGAGCCTAGTATCATAGGCGGGGGGGGGTTGTATCTGGCAACATCTGTCTGTCGGACAACTGTGTCAGACAGCAGTAGCATACATACACACAATAGTTATGGCACAGTCAGAGGTACACCTTTTTCAGGCCAAGGTAGGGCATCCATATCCCTTATGATAGGAAAGTGTCATAAGCCCTTCAAGGGTGTTCTTTATGACAAAACTGATACACATATTTCTGTGGCATCCATGCTTGGTATGCATCAATTTTATATTTTTTCTGTCATGTATTTGAAAATGACATGATGTAAATGATTATTATGTCATTCATTGCTCACAGATATTACCTGTTTCCAAAATAATTATACTCTGTATTGCATGTCTTCATCCAGACATTTCTTTATTACTGCATTTTTTCATCTCACTATACAGCTTAATGATAGATAAGGGCTTCCATAAACATGTCTTCCTGTGTGACATGCTGCAAGACCATAAGAAACTGTGATTAGTCCTCAGTTATGAGACTTTCTTATGTATTGGTGCTGTTGAATTGCTGTCATGTTACTGTTCCCTGTAAGTGCATGTGAGCATGCCCAGTATAATGATGTCTGGGGTGTTTGCAAATTACCAGTGAAACTTTAAAATCATGTAATTTTATTTGATCTGTGTTGTCATTTGTAATTTAGATATTTTGTGAGTTGTTATATTACCATTTAGCATTTACATGACTAAACAACAATTGCTTGTGTATTACATGTGTATGGGTGATAAACTCCATTTCCTATGGGTGACAATAACAGTTATTTGCAAAACCATGTCCCTTTCTGATGTGTATGACATGACATCTGCAAGGTTCATTTCTTCTTTTGTATGCATGCTGAGGTAGAAAATACAGCAGAGGTTTCAGCTTGCATACATAAATGTCCTGTATATACATCTTATATGCAATAACTGCATTCTATGCATTCATCCCATAATGTATCTTTTTTCTGTGCTAATTATCTCAACTCAGCATTTTATTAAAATGTATATCACATTTTAACTCCTCCTTGTTACACTGCAGCTTTATATCCGTACCACATCCTTTGTTAGCATGTCCATTTTTATTTATGTGTATAACTCCAGTATTGTCATTACATTAATATTGCAGGATTTATGTTAGAAATGTTTCTTTGACACTTCAGTACATTTGCCCGCAGTTATATCAGTACACTTTACCCATTTCCCCTTCACTACTATTTAAATATGTAGCATAAACCATTATTATTTGTGGCACAATTCCCCATTTCACTTCCCCTCCTTCAGAATTCTTTCACTTTACTTTCCGTTAATATTTCAGGGTTACAGTGTGTGCTTGTATTTTAGGTTTGCCTAGAGGTGAGCTGTTTTGTTTACATTTTGTGCTCATGCTTGCAAGCACCTTTCCATGGCCATAAACGCCACTGCTAGCAATGAAAAGGTGTTTGCAAATGAGTAGTTGTGATGAGCAGCATACATATTCAATTAGCGCTCATTGAGCTAACATGTTTAAATGCTGTAGGTTTAGTGCAAAGTCTGCACAATTGTTAATGAATCCCAGGGTCCATGTTTTTCACCAGCTCATGATTTTTAATTATACTTTCTAGTTTTCAAAGCAGATCTGTTTTTAAGTGTTATTTATTACAATTGTTTTAAAAGATTTACAGCTAGAGCAATCACTGTGAAACAAGGTTTTTAACTTCATGTTACATGGTTGCAGTAATTGACTATAACATAGCCAGTCACTTCTGCCTAGCAGGAGCATTTTGAGGTAGAGCATTCAGATTCTGCTACATCACAGTATTGTTTGTAACTAGTCTTAGTTGGTCAATTACCCACTCTTTTATAGACCTCCATTGAAGCATTTCAGCAGACCCTGACATCTATTCACTTTCTTTGACAGCAGCTATATTTAAGTGCCTTTATTGTTTTGCTTATTACCTCTTTTACCTCTCATTTTTCAGTTCAGACAATTTGCAACCTTGCAAAAATTTCACCAGGTTTGCACACAATTGTCTTTCTTGCAGTACCCAGCAACGAACCCCCTTTCCACTGTTTCAGGGCTTAAATTTTTAGAAACACCACTATGCATAAACTTTAGATTCACAAAATGTTATATGAGTTATCACACACCCTTTTATGTAGCTACCCTCCATTATAGCACAGAAAATGTTATTTTTCTAACAACCAAATAACTATCACAAATACTCACTTTTATTGTTAGAGCAAATCTATGTATGCACACAAGGTAATTATTTTTCTAGAATGCTTATCATATCATCAGCAGTGACAGTTCATTACTTAAGAAGGCCTGTATTATTTATGTTACTCATATACTTTGCCATATGTTTCTTGCTGTTGTTAACTACAGGGAAACTTCATACAGCACCTAATGAGATTATTTTCTTTGTAAACTTCCACCATTTGACAGTGATTGCTACAAACTACACAACTCTTTCTTATGTTTTTGCTTCACAACAAGCTTAACTTACACATTTGTCAGCTAAATATAGCTCTATCAAACAACGTATTTCAGGAACAACACAGTTCTCTTCTGATTTCCAATAGTGTTAACCAATTTTCTGTTGGTGATTTTCACTTGTTTCAATACAGGATAACTTAGAAATGCAACAAATGATGGCTGGTCCATATAAGCAGCAATTTTTCACTATTGCAAAATGTCAGATTGTGAATTAGCTTCAGCAGTTTGTTAACACTCCACTCTGATGACTATTAAATTATGACCTTTACACTCACCAACTTGTTTCTCAATTGTTCATTCAATGCAAAGGCCCTCATTTTCTTGTGTTCCTTTTCTCAATGCATAGTTAATTTAAATTCTGCAAATCTTCCCCAACATACAGTTCCATGTCCATCACAGAGTAGTAGAACAATGTAAAATAGTACTGAATTTACATATGTGTATAAGTACTTCTGAACTGTTTAAGAAGCGCCCTACTATTGTGCCTCTAGTTTATTAAACACTGTTTAAGCCTTAGTTCAGAACACACAGTGTAGTCATACTTCTCAACCCTTTAGCACAAAAAATCTGCATGAAGCCTAAAATTATGGCAGACAAAGGCCCAAAAATAGGGACCAATTTTAAATATTACTCTTATAAACTTAGAAAGTTACTAGAATTACAGGATTTATATTAGCATGCATTTTCTGAAAGAAGTCTGAAAATTAAATGTATGTCATTATTTAGTAACTTCAATCATCAGTGATCTTCCAAAAAATATGGACAGTTGAAGTATGAATGTAGTCGCCATTTCCAGTACAAACATTTCAAATTTGTCTGACTTATTTTCTCAAAAAGCCACTACAACAGTTTTCGTCAACATGTTTTCCAACATTGTTTCTGAACAGTGCCACAAAAATGTTTCCAACACTCTGTACATCAGTTATTTTTATGGCTTATTTAAGGACACCAATTTTCAAACTTTACAAAAACTAGTAAAACTTTAAACTATTTCAAACAAATTTATTTTATTGGGAAACTCCCCACAACTTGTTCTAAGTCATAAGTAAAACCGTAGCTTTTTCACAGTTTATTAGTCATCATAATCATTATCAACCTTACATTTCCTCATTTTCTACATGGTGTCGGGGTGTCACTTCAACTTGTTACCATATCTCTCAATTCAATGCCACTCTCCTAACTTCTTTGACTGTCATGCCTGACTACTGCAGGTCTTCTTTCACACAGTCCATCCACCTTCTTGTAGATGCTCTCATATCCTTTTGCCTTCCTCCTGTCTGTCTCAAATCCTCTTCAACATTTCGCCTTCTGCTTTCCTATACATGTGCCCAAACCATGTTAATCTGTTCTCTCTGACCTTCTATACAATTGTTGCTCCTGGGGCTTCTGCTCTGATGTCTTCATTTCTTGGTCTGTTAAAGAGTATGCATCCTACTACCCAACTATTGTAGGCACTTCAGTTCCATCACATCTAACTTCCTCAACTAAGCTGTCGTCATTGTGTACACAATAAGATATTTTTGTCATTTGAGTGTCACGTAAAATTTCATGATACTGAGTGCTTTCATAGACGTGATTTCAGCAACTTCTTATTGCTATCAGCTTCATATATACATTTTCCAAATATCTTCTTTTTGTTACATTAAATACCATTAACAGGGCTCTGCAAATTTTCTAAGATGCTCATACTTTCTTGGTAGTTTTTGTTGTGAAAATTTGATACAGCAAACCTTTGGTAAATAACCTTTCAGCAATTTCATATCACTTTGCTAAAACATTTAATAATATTTATTATCCCATTGCTTCTCATGCAATCATTTTAAGCTTAGCATAATAATTACTTTGCTTGTTTTACTCTTATATTCTAGCTTCTGTTTCTTGTACTGTGCTTTGGGTATGGAAAAAAATAAGCTTAATGACTCTGCTTAGCACTCCCTTTCTTTTGGAGGCTTACTCCTCTACCCTCATTTCAATGCACATACTTCCCCTTTCTTATATACATTACAGATTTCATTGTGCCCATATGTTTAGTAGCTGCAGGATCAAATCTGCCCAATGCACACCTCCACCTGTGTGATATATATGGCCATCTTCAAGCCACTGCTGGGGAAACTGCATTAGTTGTTTGTAGCAAGTGCTTTATCACAACCATTCTATGCATTCTCCTTCACCTAACCTATTTTCATTTTTCTGCTTTAAGAATCACCAACAATACTACAGTTCTGGTTTAAAATGAAGGAGTGATTTCACTTCAGACATCTTTATAACTTTCAAGTCATTTATGTAACTCCACAGTTTATTTCTAAAATGTTTGTTATGGATTTATATCAGACTGTTCAGATTTTACATTCTCAGAATTCATATGATCAAGGCCACATTTCAACAATGTAAAATCCTGAACACCAAGTAAAAAACAGTAACAATGTTTAAGCAGGGAGGCAAACCCCTCTACACATCCCCATGTGGGGGGACTGTAGCTCCCTGACCCCCTGCTAATTTTATATACTAAGTCTGAGATCACACTACAGTGGGGAAAAGGGCACATGTGTTGATGCCAACTGTATCACAACTTCTGTGCACCTCCATTTCTGCTTATCAGTTGGTTTCTGATATTTTACATTGTCAGTCATGTGGTCTCCAACATATGGATTTCGACAGTATAAAAACTGACAAACTGATATAAACCTGTTTTCTAAATGTTCACAAGAAAGCAAATTATTCTTATACCTGTGCAACTCAGAATCATGCAGTAGATTGCCATTAGCATTTTTTTTTTGCTGTCTCATTTTGGTCTTTAAAGAATTCACTTTTACTTCATATCTATCATTCTGTCTCCTAAACCCTGTGGTCTTTTTTTCTCTCTTCCTCTATTCTCCAGCCTCAGTCTGGGCTGGGTTTTTCACTCTGTGAACATCTAGCCCCACCATGGAATGGAATTCTTTCCCCCCTCTCTGATTGTCTCTTTTTCTCTGTCTAGCTGCCTCTCTTTCTTTAGAGATCAACCCCTACACATTTCTGATCTTCAAGATAAAACCTTACTGGTTTCTGTCATCCATTTAAATGAGCTGGAGCACTGGCCACTCCAGAAGAGAGTGAGCGAGGGATTTCTGCTCAAGATCAGACACATCCTTGGTGATGGGGACTTCACTGAAATCATGAAGTAGATTGCCATAAGTATTTTGGCACTGAAATGGGACAGAGCTGGCATCATGCATGGTGACATTAGTGATATCACTTGCTCTGCACAGTAAGGATATAATACAAAATCCCCTGGAATTCATAACAGAGTATGTGACATTGCTAGCTGCCCTTCTCTGAACCACCTCCATTTCCCAACCCATGACTGGTATAGCCCAAGTCAAAGGAGGTAATTGCAGGGACATTAAGGTAAAAGGATCTATGGGAGCAGCCCTAAAAAGCAGCTGATGGTCAGTTGGATGGCATGTAAAGGGGGTCAGATAAATAAATGAATAAATATATAAATAAACAAGCTGGGGCACAGTGTGCAAATATGTGACTGCCTTCTCATATTTATTGCTGTAGAAGTACTGCATATGCAGGCACCATACTACAGCATACATGTGAATTAAAGATTACTTGCAAACAGACACAATCAAAGTAGCTTATCTGTTGTCAAAATGCATTTCCTCAGTAGCTGCTTGCCCTTGATATCTTTCTGTTATTTGTTTGCATTATTTGTTAAGGAAGATCTCTTAAAAAAATGCCCTCCACAGCCATAGTAAAGTATGCCCCATCCTCATTGATTACTCTGCAGGAAGTTCTGCTTCCTTGCCAATGTGCTAACATCACATCAGAGTCAGCAGAGTTCATTACCTAGGCAGCAAGAGGGAGAAAGACATGCAGAAATCTTCAGCTTAGGGCATTTATACTTGTATTTGTTTATCTAATTTTCAATCAGTTGCAGGTTGGTTAATGTGATCTTCAATCCTCCATGCATTCTGCATTCCTTTTAGTGAAAGCAAATGTGAATTATTTTTCTGTTTCACCATCAAACAAGCACATCATGTGCAGCACAAAGTCCATAGCTCTGATTTTGCCTAATGTCACTGAATCCTACCTTTCATCTCTCCATGATTTTGCAGAACTCCTCTGATTATGCCTCAGATTTTTCACCCTGTCCATTACTCATAAAACGTTTGGTTTTCTTGTAAATCACTGAGAACTTCAGTTGGACACTAATGCTGAATATTAGAGTCTCATAGTTTATAGTTTATTCTGTCCAGAAAATGCATGCAAATGCAAAACCTGTTCCATTAATAAGCAGACATTTTGTACTCAGCTCTTGAGTAGCATTAACAAGATATTTACTTGCTTACTTAACAAAAAACAGAGGAAAGAGAGCTAGCCTACTAGAGCAGGAAGTGCAGGAAAGATCCAACTGTGCATCATCAAAGTGACAAGCATGATGATGATGATGATGCAAAAACAGGAAGTACTGCCCTGTTAAGTCCAAGGAAAGCCAGCATTTGTGAGCAGGAAATAACAGTAAAATGAAACAAAAGAATATTCAGTAAATTGGATTTGCAGAGTGGGATGCCATCGTGTCATCCCAGAATAAAGAGAAAGACTACAGGTATGTACAAAAAATGGTTGCACATGAGCTTTAAAGTCATTCTGTACTTGTATTCTAAATATATTATTTTATTATTGCAGCTGTTACTTGTTGTAAGAACAAAAATCCTGTAAGTTTAAAACACGTTTTTGTAAGTATCTAGTACAGGGCATTTTACATTGTTCTTTATCAAAATCAGTTGAATGTTCTCTAGTTTACTTTTTAATACATACTGCATATTTAAATAAATAAATACCGTAGTTTTCCCCTACAAATAAACATCCATGTTGTCATTATGATATGGGCTTGAGCATAACATATATATATGGTTTAGATCATTGATATTCATTTAGCAACTTTAAAAGTCAACATTTTTTAGTCACTACAGTGGGAATCCATGTAACCTAAAGCTGGTAATATATACGCTCATTTACTTTTGGAAGAAAGTCTTAAACCAAGATCATGCCTCTTATACTAAACTGAGTCCCCCAATGATACTAATACACTGCAGACAGGGTTAACACAGACAAATGATTGGTGCCAAAGCCACGGATTAAAACTAAATGCAAAAAATGCACTATTTATTCCCTTTGGGAAAGCTGACATCCCTGCTAAGTACATTATAGGCAGCACCCCTTAAGTGTAGACCCAGTGGTACATGATCTGGGTACTCAGGTTGACAGCAACGTGAACTTTGACTACCATGTATCCACAGTAGTAAGGAAATCCTTCTATGTGGCACATCTTATAAGTAAAGGCATCACATTTAGATCTAAAGATGTTATAATTCCATTATACATGGCCCACATCAGACCAATAATTGAGTACAATGCACTTTTTTCATGTACCTCACCAGACACCTGCAACAACTGGAGCAGAGGTTTCTCACCAAGAACTTATAGGATACACAAAACAAGTCTTAGGCAAAAAAACTGAAAGCCCTTTCACTGTATTCTGTCTCCTACAAATTGCTAAGGGGTGACCTGTGCCTGGGTTACAGGGCAGTCTCTGACCCAGCCCTGATGGAAATGCTACACATTTGTAAATCAAACAGTATGAGGGTCACTCGCTCCAGAGATTTTAACCTAACCTCTGACATGAACAGGTAATACTGGAGAGATAGATACATCTCCCAGAGACTGCCACTTCTCTGAAACAAGCTTCCAATTCATGTGAAACAGACCCCCTCCCCGACCCTTTTCAAACACAACATAGATCAATGGATAGGTGACTGCAAATTCACTCCTGAGGTGGCACCCATGTCCCTCCTGAACAGAGGGCGGGACTTTATTAACTACCATATACCCTTACCTCTGTGAACTTCACTTACCTAACCACCAAAAATTGGGGCAACTTGGGATAAATTTGGCTAGGCATTTAAGGTCTCTAGGGCCGAGGGCCACTAGCCTAGTAACCTCCTATGAACATATGGACCTATGAGAAAAGAATGATCAAAGAAAATATGTTATGAGTATCAAGGCTGTGGAAGAAAAGAATTAAATAATACGGTCAGTCTTAAAGACATATCCTACATAAAGGAAGTGGTAGAAGGCAGCACTTGATTTAAAGTATTATTATAAGGTCAAAGGATCATTGGAATTTTAAGGCAGCTGAGACACAAGACCTTTTCTGCCACGCCAGCACCTATCCTTAGGTCCTTCCTCTCTTCTCAAGGAGGGCCAGGCCAGTCATACCAGGGGTGAATTTATGAATGCCCATCCAACTATCCAGCTCCATTTTAAAGACAGACTGTAGGTCATACTGCTTAACCTAAAGATGAAGTTTGTCCCAGAAAAGGAGCAAGCACTGGGTGACAAATTAATCCCTTGTCTTTGTCTTATTTATTTATTGGAGTAGAGTCAGACCTCCGGCACGAGTGTTAGCTAGACTACTTGACCCTCTAAGCAAAGCATAGATCGCCCTAAGGACCCCTTAGACACTATTTTAATAACTCCTGAATATCAGGTTATGATGTGGACATGCTACCACCATTTCCTAGATGGTATTACAATGTCTTGAGTTTGGTCACAAGAGAAAAGCATCACACAGTTGGAGCTACTGCAAAGAAAAATATATTATTTTAACAACAAAAACCTTGAATTTTAAAAATTATTTTTTATCAGTATCTAATAAATATCTAACCAGGGCAGTTAAATGTTCTCTTATTTGTTCTTTAACACTTATTATAGTCTTCCCTGCACAGAAACAACCATGTTGTCATTATGGGATGGGCTTTGTGCATTGCATTTCTACATATTGTTTTCATCACTGAAATCAAGTTAGTAAGTCAATACACAATTAATTCAGTTACTGCAGTGGGAATCCATTTCATCTAAAGCTTGCAATATGAGTATGGATTTACTTTTGGAAGTGAGTCTTAGACCAAGATCATGTCTTTTATTCTAAATGGTGACAAGAATGACCAAAGAGAATATATTGCATCTGCCAAGACTGTGGAAGAAAAGAAGTGGATAATATGGTCAGTCTTAAATGGTAAACGGTGGTATTATGTTTAAGGTATTATTCAACACTATTCAACACTATTTTATACATCCTAAATATCTAACTATGATCTGGACATATTACCACCATTTTCCAGATGGTTTTACAATATCTTGAGTTTATCCATAAGAGAAAAGCATCATGTTTGGAGGTAACAAGAAATTCTGAGTTGCCAAAGTAGACATTATGACTGAAATAAGGCAAATGAGAATGCAATAAATTATTAATTATGCATCCTGAACTTGAAAAATTAAATGAACCAAAACCTATTGATGAATGCTGTTATATATGGAAAGAAAAGTAATCCATTAAGAGACAAAATGTGAAAATGTTGAGAAATAACAAATTAACATAAAAAAGTATTCTGGTTAGCTCTGAGCTCAAGAGATTGACAAACTGAAAGAAGCTGTTATTTATGAAAGTTAAATAGTATGTTAAGGACCAAGATCTAAGTTTATAAAGGTCATTACACAGGAAGAATTAGACTTTAAATTGAAATGTCACAAGAAGGATCCTGATTTGGTGATAAATCTATATTATGGAGGATAGTACCTTTTTGAAATTAATTAAATAACTTCAAAGCACAAGAACTAGATGCTGATGATAATTAACAGCAATGATAATATTATTACAAAGCTGACAGAAATTGATGAAAAACTATCTGACAAGTAGGTTATAATATGCCTTATAAAGCTGTATAGAGTCAGGGTCATGAAGCAGTGCCTCAGTTTCGTAAAGAGAAAAACATAATTCCAATTGCTATGCAGGAGTTGTTATGTAAAACTGGCATTGAATGAATGTCTAACATTTTAGCTGGCTTGAAATAGGATAAGACTCTGAGTGGATCAAACTGTGACTAGGGAACTGAAAACTATCAGAACAAATGTATTTAAGATGAGTATACAAAATGGTGAAATTTCTGCTGCATGGAAGCATGCCCTTGCAGCATGTGTCTACACCGGTAAAAGAGCCAAGCGTCGAGTAAGATCAATTACCCTACTATGCAGTTCAGCTAAGATTATGTAAGAAGTTATGGACAGTTTATAAAATAATTTAAAAATGAATATACAGATTTATGTCAATGCTCATAGACTAAGCCAGAATCTACCAAACCTCTGTTTCTAGTGCACTGTGGAACTCACAGAAGACTGCGGTTTGCAGGCTGATGGAGATCAGCTGTGTTTTTGTTTCTGTTAAGTCACAAGATCCCCTTAAATAAACTGTTGCATGCAGACGTACTTACGGGAACATGTTATTTTTGGTCAGACCACATTTGGAGAACAGTACTTCCATTATCCAAAACTGTTTTCTCAGGATGTTTCAATAAAGGATATTCCATTTTTAACTCAACCGTGGACTACATACTACTTTCTATTTCATGATTTTATAGCACATACTTTACAGTTCGATTTTTATTAATGAACTAGGTACTTAACATAATTCAGGAAGTGAACATCACACCCTCCACACTGCAAAGTTTCTTCTTGTTTTGTTTTTGACCTAGTATAGGTTGCATACTGGGTTTTCTGAGACTTCAAGGGATACCACAGATTTTTTTTTTTATGTTACTGTAATGCAAACTTTGTTTAGTCTCTGCCTCTTTCAGGGTTAGGTATTTTGAAATTGTATACTTATCTATCACATCTCTAGATCCTCTGCCACTTTCTTGTGTCTGCTCCCTTCTTCATATTGACAACAGACTGTCTGGATATGTAGCCAGAGGTGTTTGCTTTTTCTTATTATTCTGTATGATGGAGCTATAGTCCCATAACTTCTGTAGCTATCTACATATTGCAACTGAAAGTTCTAAACCTTGAAGAAGGCAAATCTAAGATGATGCCCTTTTTCAGATTAGCAGAAGTATTTTGGATAGGAGCAGATATGGAAATTGACCCAGAAATGGCCAAAAGGACAGGTAATGACAGTAAGTGCTAAAACAACCAAAGAAAGAATATAAAGATCATGGCCAGAAGAAATGAAAAAAAAAAATGTAAATCCCACAATTATACAGGCAGACACAGAGAAGTCCTGAAACACCCTATGTTGGTCAAGATTTTAAACATGAATAGTTAAAACTGACCCTGTAGCAGACAGAGAGAGAGAGAGAGAGAGAGAAAAGCCCTTACTATGTCCCAGATGACCCATGTTTGATTAGTAGCATGGGCTGCAAGGGGGAGTACAGGAGTGAATGTTTTACATTGGCTCACTAATCTTGATGGGAGGAAGGCAGTCTAGGTTCAGTGCAATAAAACAGCATTATGAGCCTGGTGAGCTCTGTCCTGCATGACTGATGTGCTGCTTAGTCAGTAGGTTGTGCATGTGAGAAACTGCACATGCACCTCCTGAAGGCAGTGATTTCAGAGCTCACAAGGCTGCTGCGGGGTGACAAGTCAGGACACATGCCCTAGCAACAGTATGATGCTGCGGCAGCATCCTCAGTCTCCTCAAGAGAACTGGGTGTGGGTCAGATTGAGCCTGCAGGAGGTTAAAGAGGATCTGGTAAACCAAGTGAATGAAGTGAAGAGCTGCTGGCAGTTGATGGTCAGCTGCAGAGGTAAAAAAAAAGAATATTTGATGCATGGATATCTAAGAAGAGATGAACTTAAACCAATCAATGAAAAGCTCATAATGGCAGTTCAAGTTTGATGACTTTGTATGCAAAGTTTAAGAAGATCATAAGGGTCATTTGCATATATCCCATGTGCCTCTGTTACATGAGGTTTGGGAGGTCACTCATTGGAAGTTCTAGCTTGGCTGGAGTTTTCATTTAGTTTTTTTCTGATTGTTTTTTCAGTGTGACCTTCTAACTCTTTGTTTTAATTTGTTATTTGGGATATTTTGCGGTCACCCTAATGAAAATGGACATCAGCTGGGTATAATAACCCTGTGTTTCTTATGCTGAGTCAGACACTCTGCTATGCTGAAGAGGGCATAAAAAGGCTGAAATATGTATATCTATAACTAGTGGGGTTTGGCTTTATTGCCCTGAAATTCTCCGTTAAAATGACTTCAAATGTAAAAGTCATAGGCAATCAGAATCGCCCTATAGCTGAAACACCTGAAGTTCATAAGGGTCATTTGTATATATCCCATGTGCCTCTGTTATATGAGGTTTTGGTGGTCACTCATTGGAAGTTCTAGCTTGGCTAGAGTTTTCATTTAGTTATACAAAACTAGAGAAATATACCTGATTATCATTGTATTTTCTCTGTCCCTTTTCTCTCATACATTTGAAGTCTCTGGATTTCAATTTCTTTTTTTTAATGAAAAACAAACAAAAAGAAAAACAACGAAGATCTTCCTCATTGCTCCCTTTCCACAGCACTGATATACTGCATAAGTGTGGAAACAGAAGTCTGATATGCATGAGCAGTACATCAAGAAAGTCCCTTGATACCGGGAAAAATGCAGAACAGTACCACAGTGCCATTATAAAAGGACATTATTTAAGAAAAATAAGTAACTTTTTTCTTAAATAATGTCATTGTATAATAATAACCCATGGCTGGGTGTGGGTAATGCTGATTTAACCATGTCTGGCTTTGTATGATCACTTGGCTTCACCCTCATGACCAAACTACACCAACTGTGGGTAAATCCAGCATTACCCACACCCAGCCATGGATTATTGCTATATTCTATCTAACTGCACTGAAAATTGTGATGTATTGTAATTGTAACCTGTGATGAGGTTTAGGGTCTACTATTATACACCATGGTAATCTGTGTGAGCACCATGATGTTCAGCACTAACCCACTAATAACCTATCTCAGTACAGTGAATCCTGAGGGATCAAACAAAGGCAATTGTGGGTAAATCCAGCATTACCCACATGGAGAAGTGAGCTATTGCTATGGTACAATTACATTATTTAAGAAAGAAATTGCTTACCTTTCTTAAATAATGTCTTTGTATAATGGTGCTGTAGTGTTCCTCTACATTGTTTCCCTGATCTTCCACATCTGTTGATGTATTGCACATGTGTATAGGACTTATGTTCCCAGGCTTGCACAGTATATCCGAGCTCTTCAACAAAAGCAGTGGAGTAAAAAGACTCTCCATTGCTTTTTTTTTTTTTTTTTTTAGCATGAGGCAAAAATGTGAACATTCTCTGAAAATCCAGACAGTTCAGAGGTACAACTATCTGCCAAGCCTGCCTAGAAATCTAAGTAAAATCAGGTCCATATCTGTTTCTTTAGTTTTGCAGACTGTACCAGATTTTTCTTATATTTGGTTTGTCCTCCATAACATATATCAATAGAAAAGTCTGACCGTTCAATGGCAGCCAGACTTTTTTCTATTGGTATATTCTCAATTTACTAAAGTCATGAGCAGTCAAGAAAGCCCCATGATACCTGGGGAAAAATGCAGAACAGCAGTACACTGACTGGGCTGGCCAATCAGTGTGCACATTTTTTATAAAAATGAGAAGTCATCGCATAATTTGTAGCATACCATGGTTATCTGTGCTGTGCCTTATGAACTGTTACTATACAGTAGCAACCTAAGCTGAACCTTGTGAGATAAAATGACACTGTGGTTACCTGACAAGAACCTTGTGATGTAGAATTCCACCTCATGATACCCTACACAGAGCACTGTGATCTACTATTTTGCATCTTAGTGATCTCACTAAGGATAGTAATTTACTTTGGTATTACGTTCTTTGAAATGAGCCCTATGATGTCATTTTGTATATCTTAGTAACCTGTGTTGATTATTTAGAATTTTTTGTTATGCATTTATGTATTTGTTTATTTTGTTTATTTTTTACAGGTAAGTGAGCTGAACCATTTGCCTTGGTCTACTTTTTCCAGTTAGATTGGATGTTTCCCAGTAGTTAAAAAAACATGTTCAGTAGATGCAGAAGGAAGAATCACATACTATTCATTTCCCACATAGTTGCAATATATAGTAATGACCACTGTTTTGCTCTGTGATATACATAAGGTATGTCTGTATGGCACCCTGCTGTGAACATTAGTATACCATACTGTGTTGTGTTCTGTGCTGTATTGCAGTATACCCTGCCATGTTACAGTATGTCTTGGTATGCTCTGTTGAACCCTATAATGTGCTTTTACACACCATAGTAACCTGTGCTGAACCTTGTGGATATACTATGGAATATAATAGTAAGTATCACTAAACCCTGTGATTTACTATGATATATCATGGTACCTTTTGCTGAGTCTTGTGATATTCTTTTTTACCAAGTAACATGTCCTGTGCCCAGTGATTTTGGTGCTACTATGTTAACCTTTGATGACGTCCACGTACCATGGTAATCTTTACTGAGTGTTGTTATGTACTTTGCATTCCCCTGTAACTGTTCTGCTTTGTAATAAAATTTGGTATATCTTGATAACTTGTGCTGATCTCTGTGATATACTATGTATTTACTTATTTAGATGGATGATTATTTGTTTAATTTTATTTTAAACTTTTTATTTCTATTTTTTTTATTTCATACATAAATGAAATGAAGACTAGACAGACTAAAAAATAAGGATGGAGGAATAGCACTCCTGTGTCTATCCAAACTCAATATAACTCCTTACCCATACAATCCACCCAAATTCCTTAATCCCAAAGTACTAATAAATACCCTAAATCTTAAAAACTCTAAAACAAATCTGCCTCATAACAGTCTATATTCCTCGAGGAAACAATGTACCAGTCCTAGAGGACATACTGTCATGGACAACTAAAAACAAACTAGAAACTGTAATCTTAAGAGATATGAATATTAACTGGCAAACCATCACTGCAAACTCTCCAAACACAAATATAAACCTCTATGGGTTTAAACAACTAATTGCTGAACCTACAAGGTACAACAAAGTCTTCACTAATCACTCTACCCTTGATTGGATCCTTATATCCCACCCAAACAATTTCTCCTCCTCAGGTACACTACCAAGTTCACTAAGCGACCATCTTCCAGTGTTTGCCATCAGAGAAACCACCTATCTCCCAAAAGAACATAACTTAAAACAGTTAGAAATACCACTAGACTCAATCAAGAAACACTCAACAACCTACTAAATGGAATAAACTGGTCACCCCTAAAATTACTACTACTAAATGATGCTGTTCAATACTTCAGTGCTATTTTCTTAAAATAACTGATAGTCTGGCCCCTATACTAACAAAAAGAGTAAAGAAAACAAAAAACTGATTGTTAACAGCCAAATGCATTGACCTCATGAAGTGAAGAGATGTAGTATGGAACAAATGGAAACAAAACAGAACCCAACAAAATTTCCAAGCTTATAACACATTACACAATACAGTAACCAAAATAGTCAACAAATGCGAACAATCATACTACTCCAATTTCCAACATCAACACAATACAGCCCCCAAAAATCTGGCTGTGTATGACTACTACCTTCCTCAACCCAGGCTCAAACAAAGACCGCTCCCCCTCTCCTAGTCCCCCCAGCACAAACTGCTGATGAATTTAACAAACATTTCATAAAATCCATAGCAGACCTACCCACCTCTACACACTTAGGTAACTCATAACTAAACCTACACACCAACAATTCCTTAACACCCTCTACAAATGATCAATTCCATGACCATACCACTAACCAACAAAATAGCTCCAGCAATACTTTCCCTTTCCATCCCATACCCACCTCTCAAATAAAAAAAATACTACTCAAGCTCAAACCCGGATCTACATTAGCAGACATCTCCCACCCCAATACCTAAAACTCGCAGCTGACTCAATTGCATATCCAGTCAGCATCCTAATAAACAGGTCAATCTGTGAAGCCACAGTCCCTACAATATGGAAACTATCTCACATAACACCTATTCATAAAGGAGGACAATCGATGGAAATCTCTAATTTCCATCCAATATCAATACTGTAGATCAGTGTGTGTGTATGTACTTTAATAAGCTATACAAGGGCTTCCACAAGTGTATAAATACTGAGCATGTGTAAGCTAGACTGCCATTTTGTAGTAAGCGTTTGAGATGTAAGCATGTATGTATGTAAGGTCTGTCTATTAACCAGTTTGTTTATATTTTATTTATTTTATTTATTTATTTATTTATTTATTGACATTTGTTAACTGGGTTTGTCCAACTGGGCTTGTGGCCCATTTTCAGTGGAGACCCGAGGAGAAAAGCTCCAGTAGTACAATTTTAAACAATATTGATATAATAGCAGTTATAGCAAAAAGATTCACATATGTTGGGTTACATGCATAATGTTAAAGTTGCATTAAAAAGAAGCTTAGTAACATAATTTTACATTGATATAGTTCAATAGGTCAACAATAACATTTTTTTTGTTTGTATAAAATTATGCAAATGCATAATAGACACATTGGAGAGAGAGGTTTAATGAGGTACTAAGTATGGACCTTTTGAGGGTACATAAAGGGAAGGAAGACTAGGTGGGATCATGGCAAGGGCAGGTCCTGGAATTGAGAAAATAAGCTTTTAGTTAATTTTTAAAGTGTGAGGTGTGGGAGATTGAACGTAAATCAAGGGGAAGTTTGTTCCAAGCATGGGCAAGGGAGTGTTTGCAAAGTAGTTTGCCTACTGACCTTTTTGTGTGGTAGACATCAAGTAATTGTTGGTTAGGAGTACGGAGGGTCCAGGATGGGATATAGATGGAGACTAAGGAAGATAGGGATGGACAGAAGGAGGTTTTATAAAGAATAGAGTGTAGCATATGAAATTGATAAGATAGCAGAAATTGGGGAAGTTCAAGCCATTGAAGAGAGTTTAAAGAAATGCAATGGTGTGAGTTGTATGGGGAGTTAGTAATCAATCTGTCTATTTTATGGTAAGTCTGTTGGAGTTTGCTTAGAGTGGAGGCCTGGATATTGATAAGAACTGGGGCGGCATATAAGAGGGAGGGGAGGAGGAGTGCCTGGCCCATGGTAAGTCTAGATTCAGGGGTTAGGAATTTTTTGTTCCGATATAGCAGACCTAGTTTCTGGTTTGTTTTTTTTATACACTGGAGTATGTGTAGGTTGAACTTTAGTTTGTCATCGATAATGACACCCTAGGAGTTTTGTGTGGGTGTCAGGTTGGATAGTTGTATTATTAGAAGATGTAATAAAAAGGCAAGTTTTGTGATGAGAAAGAGAACAGGGAAGGAAAAGTGGGAGTTTGGTCTTTTTGGGATTTAGGATCAGTAGATTGTGAGAGAGCTACTGTTCAGTGGATAGTAGGGCTTGTTGGATCAGGGAGTGTAGAGTCATCAGCATACTGAATCAGGGAGGATTTTTGCATGAGGTGTAAAGATCATTGGTGAAGATGTTAAACAAAAGGGGTACCAAGATGGAGCCTTGGGGAACACCAGTGGAGATGGGAAGGAAAGGTGAGGAGGATGAGAGCCATTTGACAGATTGTTCCCTGTCAGATAGGTAACTATTAAACCAGGCAAGTGCGGAGGGGGATAGGTGGAGATTTGTGAGTTTGGATAGTAGTAGAGGATGAGAGACAGTATCAAAGGCTTTGGAGAGATCTAGGAAGAGACAGGAAATTAGTTTATTGTTGTCTAGGGCCTCTGCAATGATGTGAGTGAAGGAGAGGAGGGCAGTGATAGTGCCGTGGTGAGGACGAAATCCATGTTGGGTAGGGGTAAGTAAGTGGTGCGTGAGGAGGTGATTGAGAAGCTGCGAGTGAATAATTTTTTCTAATATCTTGGAGAGGGGGGAAAGAATGGCAATGGGTCAGTAGTTTGAGGGGTCAGTGGAGTTTCTACCTTTATGAAGAGGGATAGTAAAGAAAGATTTCCAAAGGGTGGGGACAGTTGATTCCAGAATAGATCGATTAGTATAGATATAGGATAGGCAACTGAGTCAGCAGCAAGTTTGAGGAATGTAGGAGATAGATTGTCAGTGGAAGGAGAGCAAGGTTTTAGCTTGAGTAGTAGAGATTTGATGTAAGTAATGGGAACTGGCTCAAATGAAAACAAAGTTGTGTTAGTGGGACTTGGAGGGGTGGGTGTCAAAGGAGAGTTTGGCTTAGAGGTTACCAGATTTTGGATAGAGGAGATAAAGTGTTTATTCAGGAGGGTAGCTGTTTCCTGAGTGGAAGAGTTAGGGTATGGGGAGGGATTAGAGGGCTTTCCAGGATAGAGGATGTTGTTGAGAGTTGACCAAAATTTTAGAGGATTGGAGTTGTTGTTAAGCTGAGCAGAGCTATAGTATAAGTTTTTGTCATTAGTTTTATGTTTTTTTGCAAGGTTCCTCAGTTGCCTGCATTTTTGAAGAAGAGGTGGTTGTATAGTTTTAGTCCAGGTTTTCCAAGCACTATCTCTTTGTTTCATAAGGGACCTAGTCTTCTTGGAGAGCCAGGGAGCATGATTTGATTTTACTCTGATCTTCCTAGAGGGAGCTAAGGAGTTTAGAGTACTCATGAAGATGCTACTGAAAGTGCTTACAGCATCGTTTAGGGGAAGGTGTTTTAGGATGGACCAATCTATGTTGTGGAGAATGGAGTTAAATTGGGATTAATTGAAAGTCGATAGTTTTCGACAGTCTTTGATAAGGTGGGGTTTAGGAATATGGGAGCAGTGTCTTAAGATGGTGGTAGGGAGATGATCACTGAGGGAGTCAGGTAAGGTGGTGGGATTGTGGTATTGGTGGGGGGAATTGGCAAGGATCCAGTCTATGATGGAGCTGGAGGTGGAATTTTTATGGAAGCGAGTGGGAGATTTTATAAGTTGGAGGAAGCCGTGTAGGTGGATACTGAGTTGGGGGGAGCCAGTTGTGAGTTTGGACCAATCAACGTTGACATCACCAAGGATAAGTGTCTCATATGGTATGTTGTGGGAGAACCAGGATAGGATGTTTTCAAGAATGGGCAAATTGTTACCAGGAGGAAGGTAGGTAGAGGCAATTGCAAGTTTTTTGTGGGGATTCAGATGGCAGTTAAGGATGATGATTTCAGCTGGGAGGAAGTCAGGAACTGGGGAAGGGTAAGGTGAGAAGTTAAGGTTATTTGAGTAGAGGATGGCCATGCCACCCCCTTTTTGTACAGGTCTATCAGATCGGAAGATATTATAACCTATTTTATGAAGCTGATATCTATCCTGATGTGTTTCTATGTATTAAAGCATCTAAATGAAATACCCCACCTGCTTGTCATCTATGTTAGAGAGGGATGAGTGACAAATACTATCCCCCTATCCAAAATCAGGGAAAGGTGTATTCAACAGCAAATCATGAAATATCTACTCCAAAATAGCCTGCTCGTTCAAACTCAACATGCCTTCAGGCCAAATCACAGCACATCCACTGCACTGCTATCCTTTACAAACACCATTAACAAAGCCAGAGACAAAGGTCACCTAGTAGCAGTGGTTCCAAAGTTACCACCATGATAGGAAACAAGCAGTTAAATGGTCAAACCAAATCTTCTCCCTTCCTACCAAATGCCACAGGAGTACCCCAAGGGTCTATCTTAGGACTCTTACTATTTAACATATTCACCAATAACCTATACACCTCCTCTTCCCCAGGAACATGAATATATTGTGCAGATGACCCAACCTTAATCTGCATCTCCTGTAACCTCCCTGAACTGCTAATCAAAACCCAACAATCTTTCTCAGCAATTGAATCATGGCTTACAGAGTTCCAACTCTTTTTAAATCCCCCCAATAAACAAACTTATGATATTTCACCTCAAAAATACCGCCCTCAACCCAGGCCAACTAAATATTTATGTTCATGGGTGTGTACTAGGCTAATGGCCCTGGAGCCTTTACAAGCCTAGCCCATAGGATTACCCTGGTATCGTGCCACCTAACCTTAGTTCCCAGAGCCTCTGTTGAGTAAAGCCACTGGAGTGATCCCTGGGGTGAATTTTATATTTCCCATCTACTCATCAAGATTTCTCTTGAAGAAGGCCAGTGAGGTGCTCTGTTTAACATGTATGGGAAGTCTATTCTATAGCATGGGCAATCTCTGGGTTATGAACCTGTCCCTCCAGCACATATAATCAGCACTGCCAAGTCTCTAACCCAGGACCACATACACTATAGTCAGAGCAGTGTATCAGTGTATCACTACACCATTTGAGCTGTTGTACCACTACACCATTTGAGCTGTGGCCGACAATACCATCTTAGACATCATTCAAGAAACTAAACTACTTGGTGTGATAACTGATGATAAACTCAACTTTGTCCCTCATATTCAACAAAATATATAATAAAAAACATAAAAACTAGGAATACTCTACAGAAACAGACAATTCCTTACCACTACAATCAAAACTACCCTGGCTAAAACCTTCCTGTTCCCATCACTTCTCTACAGTTCCTGTATATAGAAACCCAGGAAAATCTCTGTACTCATACTCCGTTGCTAAAGCTTGGAACACACTCCTTCCCAACATTAGGCTAACTCTTACCCTACCTCTCTTTGAAGCCTTCCAAAAAGAACACCTAAATAAATCATGGCTATGCATATGCATAACCCCAGGATAATATACAATCTACCCTCCTATACCTCCTTCAATTACATTAACATATCTACTACCATTAAACACTGTCAAGACTGGAAAAATGGACCATACTACTCCTATCTTCTACCTCCTTATGAACTAATCTAAACAGCACAAGTATTCTTCCAATTCAGACATGAAGAATGGTATTGTGTAAATATCCTACCACTGAGGCAGTGACACTGTATCATGTTAAAAGTCTTGTCAAGTTTGTAAAACTCTTGTCAAATTTATAATTTTGTGTAAAGTGTTATCAAGATAAACATGTAATGTATTCACTGTATACTTTTGTCTACTAATTTTGCTTATATGTCTTCGTGTAAAGTGTTATCACAGTTAAACTAGCAATGTGCTTACTGTATATTGTAGTTTGTCACAGTTACACTAGCAATGTGCTCAATATATACTTACAGTATATATTGTAGTTTGCCACAGTTAAACTAGCAATGTGCTCACTGTATACTTATATATTGTAGTTTGTCACAGTTACACTAGCAATGAGCTCACTATATACTTACAGTATATATTGTAGTTTGCCACAGTTAAACTAGCAATATGCTCACTGTATACTTATATATTGTAGTTTGCCACAGTTACACTAGCAATGTACTCACTGTATACTTATATATTATTCTGCCCTCCTAACCTTCACTAATACCATCTACCATCTCATGAATGAAGGCCAGCATGTCTCCTCTATATTTCTTGACTTGTCTAAAGCCTTTGACACCATATCCCACCAGCTTCTACTAAATAGATTATCTGCCTATGGCCTTGGTTCCACAGCTATTTTTCCAGCCGTCGGCAGGCTACAAGGTAGGAAAATTCTCTTTCCCCACTACTCCCCACCTCCGTGGGTGTACCCCAGGGTTCTATTCTTGGACCACTTCTCTTCATCATATTCACAAACACCTTCAGTGTAGCTACCCAACATGCCACCATAGTACAATATGCAGATGATGCTACCCTTTTCTGTTCAGCCCACTCACCCCAAGAACCCCAACTAAAAAGGCAGTCTTCTTTTCTGGACATTGAAACCTTCCTCTCCCAAAATCAACTTATTTTAAACCCTAACAAAACCAAAATCATAGTTTTCAATAACAGAAAATCCAAGACTTCACAACTCCCTCTATCTATCATCTCTGTAAATGGTACCAAAATTGCCCCCACTAGCCATACTAAACTATTAGGTATTACCTTAGATTAATCCCTCAAATTTGACATTCATATTGCACAAACCATCAAAAAAGTCCACATCAAACTAAGTACCCTTTACAGGGCTAAATCATTCCTAACTCCAAATGCCAAGCTAGCAACTGCTCGCAGACACCTTCTGTCTACCCTTCTCTATTGCTCTATTATATTTACTAACTTTCGAAAATCTTACCTAAGTAATCTTGAATCATACTACCATAAGATTGCTAAATTTGCCTCTAATCTCTCAAACAGATCCCACCATTGCTTTGCTCTTGTAACATTAAACTGGCTTGAGCTTCCCAACCTTCTGTCTCTCAATCAACTATCCTTAGCCCACAAAATAATCTACCATCCCAACAACTGCCCTGCAATCTCATCTTTAGTTCAACCTAATGCTAATAGTAGATCCCGCAGATCTTTCAATAAACTCTTACTAAAAGTATTCAACTCCCACAACCAGCATGGCGACTCCCTCTGCTCATACAGAATATCCAAACTCTGGAACACTCTTCCAGACTTAATAACAAAAAGTCCAGCACATTACCAGTTCAAATCACTCCTAAAGGAACACCTTACTAGTCACTGGTTATGCTCCTACCACTCCCCAAGTTAATCTATTTCCCACTCTTTTATTTTTATACCTTTTTCTCAACTATATCCTAATCTCTTTTTGCAAACTTTATTTTAGAGACTATGTAGTGTTTGCTCACTCTATACTGTAATTGTACAGTTCACTGATTGAATTATATGTTCTACTACTTGGTTGTTTCTGCTACTGCCTTTGTACAGTTATATTGTTTGTACTATTTTATTTACTGCTTCTTGGTTGCGTTGCACTACTGTCAAGCTTTTTCTCCCTTGGTCTCCTCATAGGTTCATAGGTTGGTACTAGGCTATTGGCCCTAGGGCCTATAAAAGCCTAGCCATAACAATTCCCTGGCTATTTCTTCCCACACTATTTACTTCCCTGGACTCCTGTCTAGCAGGGCGACTGACGTGATTCCCGGGGTGAATTTCCTTTCTCCCACCCAATCGTCAAGGTTCCTTTTGAAGAAGGCCAAAGAGGCGCTCTGCTTGACATGTATGGGGAGTCTATTCTAGAGTCTTGGGAGTCTCTGGGTCAGGAACCTATCCTTCCAGCATGTTTTGTTTATTGTGATGACAAGGTTTAGATCCCTGGAGCATGTGGCTCTGAGGGATTGGGATTTCTTTAAGTGTAGCATGTCCAACAGCTCTGGGATTGACATGGCCTTGTATGTTAAGCAGAGATCGCCTCTGAGTAGACAATATGCGATAGAGTATAGCTGGAGTTTTTTAAGGTGGTCAGCATAGGGCATCTGCTATAGGCCTGTGATTCTTTTCGTGAGGTATTTCTGCAGCCATTCCAGTTGTTGCAGATGTCTTGAGAGGTACATACCAAACAGGGCATTGTATTCTATAATGGGTCTAATGAGGGATGAGTACAGTGGGACAATGATCTTTTTTCTGGATGAAAAGCCCTTAGTGATGAGGTGTGCCACATCGAAGGATTTCCTGACTGTTGTGGCGATGTGGTTATTGAAGGTGAGACCACTGTCCACCTGTGTCCCTAAGTATCTTATCACACTTTCAGTGTTTAGTGTACTGCACCTATGTGGTAATTCACGGGTACATGTTTTTTCCCAAAGGGGATAACTATACATTTCTTGGCATTGAGCTTGAGCCCATGGCTCTGGCACCAAGCATCTGTAAGGCTCTTTTGCAGAGTATCCACATCATTTGGGGATTCAGTAATGGCTCCCAGTTTGCAGTCATCTGCAAACTTTGTTAGCCAGACTCCCTTAGTGTTGGCCTGTACTTCAGAGAAGTAGATGCCAAACAAGAGTGGTCCCAGGACTGAACCCTGAGGTACTCCACTTATCACTTGTCTGGAGATGGATTTGGAGTCGGCTACTTTTACAGTGTGGGTTCTGTCAGTAAGCCAGTTGGTAACCCATCGAGTGACATAGGGATTAATGCCCAGCTTAGTAAGTCTATCTATGATTCCAGAGTGGAGGATGGTGTCAAAGGCCTTGGCAAGGTCCAGATAGGCTGTGTGGACTGCCTTACCCTCATCCATGGCTCTGGAGATTGATTCGGAGAAGTCAATCAGGTTCAGGAGACAAGATCGGCCCTTCACGAACCCAAACTGGGTGGGGTCCAGTGTTTGAAGGTTGCCAATGTCTTTGTTTATAAGTTCCATGATAATACGTCCCATGGCCTTGCACATCAGGCTCGTCAGGCTGATTGGGCAGTAGTTCCCAGGATCCAAGGTGGATCCCCCCTTGTGGTGTGGGATAACTGTAGCTGTGCACCACTCAGTGGGCATGAAGCCTGAGGTGAGGCTATGATTAAACATGACACTTAGGTGAGGTGCCGGTTCATTTTGTAGTTCATGTAGTACACAGCCCAGGATGTCATCTGGTCCCATGGATGCTGGATTCTTAGCTTTGGAGAGTGCGTTTTTTTACCTGTGTGGCAATTATTACCAGAATTTGGCAATCTTCCAGTACTGAGATGGGCCATTTAGAGGATGAAGTTGGCACTGAATTGATCTGCCAGGATATTGGCAATATCCTTGGGATCAGTATATTTAATGCCATTCTGATGTAGCTCAGAGCAGATCTGAGCATTGCCATTTAGATTCTTGACATAGTTATAGAATACCTTGTGGTTGTCTTTGGAATCTTTGGCAATTTTATTTTCATAACTAGCTTTGGAGGATTTTATGAGGGATCTCAGCTTCTTACTGAGGCTGTAAGGGAGTTTTTTGCATCCTGGGATTTTCCTCTTTTCTGCAACAGTTTCTTCCTTTTGTTGTAAAGTTTGTTTATGGCAGGGGACCACCAGATTGGCTTCCTTTATTTGGAGGAGAGCATCTTGGTTCAATTTGGGATGGCACGATTCATGCATGAGTGGATGTACTCGTACAGTGCCTTAGTGTAGGATTCAGCAGTCGAACTTTCAGTTCCTATCTGCATGGGTGTCATGAAGTTTGTCACTTCTGACTTGAGTAGCATGAAGTTAGCTTTGGAGCAGTTTTTTATGGAGGTTTCCTTACTGGGGGGTGGGGGTGGGATGTGGATGTTAAGGGTGATTAGCTTATGGTCAGACCTGACCAATGTGGGGGTGACCATAGGTGTGGAGCATCGATTTCCCATGTTGGTAATGACCAGGTCTAGGATATTGGAGCCCCTGGTATGACTATGGATTAGTTGATCCAGGGCATTGGAATTTATGAATTCCAAGACACGTTGGGCAAAGTTGTCAGTACATGAGTAGTTTTCCCAGTTAATGGCAGGTTAGTTGAAATCACCTGGTATTAGGGTGTTTAGTTGTATCTTAATATTTTCCAGTATGTTTAGAAAGGTGTAGTGAGAATCTTGGGGCATGGTTGGGGATCTGTAACAAGCTACAATTTGGATTGCAGTCTTACCTAGTGTTAGTTGCACCTGGAGAATTTCAGGCGCATTGTGTTGGGCAACTAGCCTGGTGGTGTGAATATCCTTGGTGAATATGGACACTCCTCCACCTTTAGTGTTTCGGTCCTGATTTGGTGGCCAAAAAGTGTGGTAAGAGTTGTAGCCTGGTATTGCAGGGGTGCTCTCTGGAGCCTTGAACCAGGTCTCACTTACTGCACAGATATTGATGTTCTCCATTTTTAGGAGTGCCTCGAGAGAGAGTGCATTTTGAGGTTTAGACTTCTAGGATTGAGTAGCATTATCTTCAGAATTTGCATGCTTGTAGCTGTTACAGTGGTGGTTTTGTCCTTTGAACTTTGCTTAAAAAAGGCACTATAGGGGTGGCAAGAGCCTTAGTCAGTAACCTGAATCCCAGGAGCGACAGGTGTAGACCATCTCTGGCAAAGCATCGTGATTGGTCGATCATGTCGTCCCAGGCAGACAGATACTGGATCCCCTTTGAATGACACCAGAAGCTTAGCCAATTGTTGAAGTCAATAATTTTGTCCTTATATTGTGGTATCATTCTGGGCGAAGGCAGGATGCTACTCAGAGCTAGGTTCATACCTGCCTGGGCCACATGATCTGAGAGCTCTTCCATGCCTCTTTTCATGTAGTCCAGGGAGGTGAATCTCAAGTCATTCACTCCAACATGGACAATGACAGAGTCATATTTGTACTTGTTGTGGAGTGACTTGAGTGCATGCGTTATGTGGTGGATCCTGGCACCTGACAGGCAGCTGACTTTAATTTTCTCCTTGTTCAGCCTGGTGAGTGGAACATCAGTGTGCCTGACTATAGAGTCTCCTATGACTAAAGTGTTAAGTACGTTGTCTTGCCATAGGGGCTGTTGCTGGGTGGCATACTGGTGTTGTGAGCTATGTGACACTTTGGTCATGATTGGTGTTTGTTTGCATTTCAGCTTCGGAGGTTCTTGTTGCTTGTGCAGGTTACAGTTAAGGGCCTCCACATATGTGGATTTAATGTTGCTATGTGTGGGTGTTGGTGGTGTAGGTTTAGAAGGGCTATGTTTTGCTTGAGGTGTAGTGCGGGTGTTAACTTCTCCTCTTGACTGTCTAGCACAATCTTGGGTAGAGAGAGCTTTGCTTCCAATTTGGCTATGTAAGTGCATCTCTCACAGGTCATAGTGTTGGGTGGTAGGAGGAGAGGGTTGTCTGTGTACATGAGGCAATTGCTGCATTGCCCCAGTATGCCCAGATTCACCAGGTGGACAGGAGATATCATCAGAAGCTGACCCGTGGACATGCCTGGTTTGGTAATTTTTTGTAAAGTACAGGAGCTGTTTTCCCTTGCCTTAGCAAGTTACTTTGCAATTATAGGCTGTTTATTGCCTACGATTAATTTCTCCTTATTAACAAGGAGAGTTGAGTGCTTGTATCAGTTTAAGGCTTCCTAGTGCTTTCCAGCAGGTATTAGAGCAAGTGCTAGTCACAGGGATGCTTAAAGGTAAGATGAAAAAAAATGGTTTATTCTAAACACTGCAGTGTGCGCTAGATAAGTTAAATGTGAAAGTAGGTAAATTAAGTTTTACCTGTCTAAAAAGTTAAGTTTTAGTGGAACGTCACTATTTTTAAAACAATAAGTTAGATTGAAAGGGGGTGGTCACGTTTGTATTCTGATATCCTCTAGTCAACATGACCTTGCACTGTTTCTTGATATTGTAAAATAATTCTTGTACTAATGTATTGCTGTTACTATGCTTTTGTTTTATATGCTGTTGTTTTGTATTTTTGTGGAGCTTTTCTCCCTGGGTCTCCACTGAAAATGGGCCTCTGACCCAGTCGGACATACCCAGTTAACAAATGTAATAAATAAATAAATAAATAAATAAAATATTGTAGTTTGTCACAGTTACACTAGCAATGTGCTCACTGTATACTTATATATTGTAGTTTTTCACAGTTACACTAGCAATGTGCTCACTGGATACTTATATATTGTAGTTTGTCACAGTTACACTAGTAATGTACTCACTGGATACTTATATATTGTAGTTTGTCATAGTTACACTAGCAATGTACTCACTGGATACTTATATATTGTAGTTTGTCACAGTTAAACTAGCAATGTGCTCACTGTATACTTATATATTGTAGTTTGTCACAGTTACACTAGTAATGTATGCACTGGATACTTATATATTGTAGTTTGTCACAGTTAAACTAGCAATGTGCTCACTGTATACTTATATATTGTAGTTTGTCACAGTTACATTAGCAATGTGCTCACTGTGTACATATATATTGTAGTTTGTCACAGTTACACTAGTAATGTACTCACTGGATACTTATATATTGTAGTTTGTCACAGTTACACTAGCAATGTGCTCACTGTATACTATATATATTGTAGTTTGTCACAGTTACACTAGTAATGTACTCACTGGATACTTATATATTGTAGTTTGTCACAGTTACATTAGCAATGTGCTCACTGTGTACATATATATTGTAGTTTGTCACAGTTACACTAGTAATGTACTCACTGGATACTTATATATTGTAGTTTGTCACAGTTACATTAGCAATGCTCATTGTGTACATATATATTGTAGTTTGTCACAGTTACACTAGTAATGTACTCACTGGATACTTATATATTGTAGTTTGTCACAGTTACACTAGCAATGTACTCACTGTATACTTATATATTGTAATTTGATTGTGAGTCTTGTAATTTTCTGAAATTGTGGAGCATTTCTCCCAGGGACTCCACTGAAAACGGGTCTTATGGCCCAGTCGGATTATCCCGGTTAACAAATGTCAAATAAATAAATAACCATTCCCCCTTTTTACTTGGTTAATCTGAGTAGATTTCACAGATTAGCGAAAAAAAAAACATATTCAGTAAATGTAGAACAGGGAAGGAAGTTAGTTTTCACTTCCCACCAAATTCCTTGTATTAAACAAGACTAACCTGTGCTTTCTTCTGTGATGCACTTTTAGTATATAAAGGAGACTGGTACAGAGCCAAATGCCAAATAGTTGTGCTTCTCAAGATGCTTTCTTAATTCCCTTGATGCAAGTTTGCAGCTGACCTTGATTTTTATTTATTACTGTAAAATTGTGAAAATCTAAAAGTAGTTTAATGCTTATTAACATTTTGTAAACAAATCTAGCATTCACTTGTCCATGAGCTTTGTGCAAAACATTTATTTAAGAAACATCTTATATCTAATTATTTGAAAGCACACATTGTGTCCAAGAAATTCTACAGTAACAATTAATATGACAGCAAAATGACATCAACTGTAGCTCCAAGACAATAACCATTTGCACCATCACAAGATATCCATGGTTTTAGTGCTGTGACCTATGGCTTATGGATATGAGCACTTTTGCTCCTGGCAAGCACCAGAACATAATTTTAAGAATTAGAACTATAACTGTTTATATCTGCTTGTCATGTTATGGTTAATTATTTGAGTTTAACCACGTCTTCCAATTTACTGCAAAATTTAAAAAAAACTCTCTTGAAAGCCAAATCCTCTCTTTTACAGCTAAGAAATCTCTCGGGCTATTAATCAGCATACAAAAAATGTAATTTTATTTTTTTTACAGCAAAGCAATGTCAGCAGAATAGCTCATCATAGAGCTGAAGCAGCTGTAGGCCTATTATTTCATGCTTGAGGCCAGTTTTGTTTTAGTTCTAGACAGTAAAAATTATGTGTAACATTTGTCAGTGCACTGCATTTCTAACAGCGAAAAAAAAAAAAAAATAGTCAGGCTTCCAGGGTACATGTTTAAACAACTCCTAGGGTCCATGTGGATGATTTCTAGCAAAAAAAAAAAATCCAAAAATCAACAAAAAAACATTTAAGCAGGAGGGTATCCTCAAGGTTTATTCACACATTTGCCATGGGATGTACAAGTTTTGAGATAACCACATGCATCCAGCACAAACTGGACTTAAATGTTGTCTTGAATGAAAGTGCTATTCTGAAATGTGTATGTGTTTTGGCAAATGTATTAATAAACTTGGAGAGGACCATTCTGATGATGTGTTATTTATTGATTTTCTAACTATATTTCTGCAATTATAAGTACAGGTACTTAAGAAAGAGATAAAATAGCCTTTATCCTACTAATCCTCTCTTTGCGGTAGAGTGTCATAATTCCATTACAGATGATTAGACTCTATCCATACCCTGCATATACTGATTGTTAGTATGAATTTGGGTGAGAATGATGTAGATAAATACCAGGATGTGATGTACAGGCAAGGATCACCACAGAGACAGCAGCCATGTAATGCACATTCAAGCATTGCTAAATATATACAGTCTACAGTTCATAAGGTCAGTGTGGACACTGAATGATCACTAATAGCAGTTCTGGTCTAGCACAGTTATTCTCCAGAATCCTGACCTCTGTACATCTAAACAATTACCCTGCTAGCTCACGAGACAAAAACTGTACACTCTTTTGTTAAAACCCAGTGAAAAATCTGTTCACAGAAACACACAACCCTCCCCTGCCAATCTCACTGGCATTTAATCTATCCTGGAGATTTCAAGCCCTTTTGCAACAATGTTATGGTTTTCATGTCCTTAAAAAGAATATTTTTATCTCCTTCATTCACATTAAATAAGACAGAGAACATGAAGTCCAACATGTAAATAAGAATGTGAAGACAATATGCCAAGGATCAGATATCAGGAAACAGTTTACACTATTTAACTGAAGTACATTTATGGCTTTTTAGACTGTGTCACTTGTGTTAAATAATAAGGAATAATTATTTGACGACTGTAGAGAAATACCAACCAGTGAACAAAGCTCGGATGGGAACCCAAGACTGGACAGTAAGCTTTGACTCCCCATTGCTCAGCATTCATTCAGAAAATCCTCCTTCAGGGCATAGTTTCAAAAAAAGAGTAAGGAAAATGTGTCATAGCTCTCAACTGTCCAGATTTTCACAGAATGTTCCGATCTTTACTCATTCTTATAAAATTGTAGTTTTCTGGCAAATCACTAAGGACTGAAGTCAGAAAATAATGGCAGACATTTGATTTTCAGACGTAATATCCTTCAGAAAATTCATGCTAATGCAAAACCTGTTATTCTATCAACTTTCTAAGTTTATAGGAGCAATATTTAAAAAGTGTCCCTATTTTTGGCCCCTTGCCCCCCCCCCCCCATCATTTGTGGCTTTGTCCAGATTTCTTGCTCTAAGAGGTTAAGAGGTACGACAATGTCACTGACTCTCTAGTAAGTACCATTCATGGACCTAAGAGCTGGACTAGCCATAATAAGCTATGGTAACTTCTGGTATACTTTTTTTTACTATGTTACCAAGGTCAACCTACTAATAAAAAACAAAAGAAAATTCTAGCAAGGCCAGACTTTCCACTCTGTGATTCCTTGCACCTCTTTTATTAGAGGCAACATGGAATATATGCAAATGACCCTTTAAGGACATCAGGTATTTCAGCTATATGGCAATTCTAAATGTTCATGACTTTTTTCTTTTTAAGTCTATTTATGGACAAATCCAGGCCAATAAAGCCAAACCCCTCTAGCTGTGGGCATGCATGTTTCAGCCTTCTTATGGCATCATCAGCACAGCATTAGTGAAAAGTTTGGCTAACTTTAAAAAAACAGGGTTGTAGTACCCAGCTAATATCTATAACCATTAGGGTATCTGCAAAATATCCCAACCAACAAATTAAAACAAGGGGTAAAAAGGTCACACAGAAAAAACAATCAGTACAATCCAAAAGAAAAATTGAGTAATGCTACTAGGCACAAATGTCTCTTTTAGAAAATGACCAATGAACACTGTCTGACAACATGAGATATTCAAAGCCACACAGTTTGTAATGGGAAAATGTGGAAACCAGAATAAAAAAGCTATACTATTATGCATTGAAACAACATAAAATCACTATGATAAAAATAGTGTATCAGTTACTGTGAGATGTGGCTATGTGTTTCTGACAGAAGAGGTGTGTTGTAATGGATGTTTTAAGAGACTGTGAAATAGTTTTAGAAGTGTAGTTTAATTCTAAATACAGCGTTTTTGTGTGCTAAACCATTACTTCTGGTAAGAGATGCTAAACGTTTGCTTCATTTGAAGAGTTTCCTGCCACATCATTAGGTTGAGTAATGTTACAAAAAAAGATTGTGTAATACTGCCACCTAGGCATAAATACATCTGTGGGATGATTGACTGAAATAAAATGCAGTGTGCAGCCAAACATTCTCTCTTTACTAGCTCCCCTTGCTGTTTCACCCTCCCAAAATAACTGTCCTTTATCTGTGGCACATATGCTAAGTATCTAATCAAAGATGAAGAACACATTCAAAATTTATCTTAGAAGAATCCTTTAATTGGTCAGCTTGCAATATAACAAGCACATGCCACCATGAACGTTCACCTTCTTTGCTGGATCCCTTGTACACTTTTACTTCCATTTGTGCGTTTGAAGATTAGTTGCTTTGTCCCTTTGAGTTGGTGGGAATGCTGCCCAAAAGGAATTTGTACACTACAGCTTAAAATGGTGCTTGGTTGGCTAGACAACAGTTTATAAAGCTTAGCAGGTCCACAAAAGGAATATAATACTGGATGTTTTCCAAACGACAGCCAGTAAGAAATTATTTAAAGATGCACAAAAAAATCTAGTGACACATTCACCTCCATTAATGGCATGTGATTACAGGACTGTTGCATCAATAAATCTGGCACTGTTTTTAATTTTAATCTAGCAGTGCTCTGCAGAATTTTCTCTGCAAAATCTTACAGTTCTTTGCAGCCACATCATAGACTAAGAGCCCAAATCAGAGTGATTTCAAACAACCTTAACCTTTAATGTTGCATGCTGCCTTTACTCACAAACAGATGATAAAGTTGTCAGAAAGGTCATACTGGAAGAAAGAGGAGGCATTTTTTATAGCAATACTAATAATCACAACCATTTTTCTTTCAGACTTAGTGGGATCATTTGCCAATGATTTATTTTTATTTTTGCAGTTTATATATTATCATTGCACTGATTATTGTAAAAAGGTTAGAATACGAAGACAATCATCCCTGGCATTTAAACATGGATTCTGATTAAAAAAAGATAGGTGTCTTCATTTTATTTGAAGTCTCAGCTCACACAGAGATAATAATATGAATAAATGGATATGAAGAAACAAATGTATGAATGCAGAATTATTGCACAACATGAGAAGTGTGAATGAGTCACACCCACATGTTTAACTGGCATAACAGTGAGGCATACTTGGTGAACAGTTGTAGACTGACTAAAGTGAGACTCCATCTACATTATGTTTTTAGTAGAGCAGGAATCCAGGTAAATATGTTATCCTTCAGTTCATCTGTTGAATCTTGCATTTTACTAACGTTCTACTGCCAAATGGACCTAACTCTGCCTTTCCAGCAGAAGATGGAGTTAGTATTACTACAAACAAGGTCTGTATTTTCCTCCAGCATAACCAGTTTTATGATTCTGTTTGAGCTCATTTGAGATGACACGACCACTACCAAAAATACTGATCCCAGTTTTTAGCTTTGTAGAGTAATACCAAGCTTCTGGTGTCATTCTAAGGGGATCCAGTATCTGTCTGCCTGGGATGATATGATCGACAAGCCATGATGCTTTGCCAGAGATGGCCTGCACCTGTCACCCCTGGGATTCCGGATACTGGCTAAGGCTCTAGCCACCCCTATAGTGCCTTTTTTAGGCAAGGTTCAAATAACAAATTCACCACCTTAACAGGTACAGGCAAGAAGAATCTGAGGGTATTGCTACTCAATGCTAAAAGTCTAAACCTCAAAATGCACTCTGTCGAGGCACTCCTTAAAATGGAGAACATCGACATCTGTGCAGTGACAGAGACTTGGTTCAAGGCTCCAGAGAGTACCCCTGCATTACCAGGCTATAATTCATACCACACCTTTCGGCCACCTAACCTGGACCAAAACACTAAAGGCGGAGGCATGTCCATATTCATTAAGGATATCCACACCTCCAGGCTAGTTGCTCAGCATAATGCATCCGAGATTATCCAAGTGCAACTAACTCTGGGCAAGACCGCAATCCAAATTGTAGCTTGCTACAGATCCCCCACCATGCCCCAGGATTTCCACTCCTTATTTCTTAATACACTGGAAAATATTAGGGTACAACCTAACACCCTAATAATGGGTGATTTCAACTACCCTACCATTAACTGGGAAAACTACTCATGTACCAACTCTTGTGCTCAACGTTTTCTGGAATTCATAAATTCCAATGCCATGGATCAACTTATCCACACCCCCACTAGGGACAGCAATATCCTAGACCTGGTTATTACCAACATGGGCAACCGGTGCTCCACACCAGAGTTCAATTCCTCATTGGTCAGATACGACCACAAGCTAATCACCCTAGACATCCACATCCCTCCCCCACCCCCCATTAGGGAAACCACAGTAAAAAATTTCTCCAAAGCCAACTTCACGCTTCTTAAGACAGAAGTGGCAAACTTCACGACACCCATGCTGATGGACAATAGAGGTATGACTGCTGAATCCTACACAAATGCACTTTATAAGCACTTACACTAGTGCATGGATCATGCAATCCCTAATAGAACCAAGATGCTATCCTCCAAAAAAAGGAAGCCAATCTGGTGGTCCCCTGCCATAAACAAACTCTACAACAGAAGAAAGAAACTGTTGCAAAAAAGAGTAAAATCCCATGATTGGAGAAACTCCCTGGTCAGCCTCAGTAAGAAGCTGAGATCTCTCATACAATCCTCCAAAGCTAGTTATGAAAACAAAATTGCCACTGACTCTAAAGACAACCACAAAGCATTCTATAGCTATGTCAAGAATTTCAATGGCAACACTCAGATCTGCTCTGAGTTACAGCACAATGGCACTAAATATACAGAACCAACTGATATTGGCAACATCCTGGCAGATAGGTTCAGTGCTAACTTTACCCCTCTGTCATCCCCTAAAGGGCCCATCTCTATACCAGAAGAATGCAAAGCTCCTGTAATCACGGCTGCACAGGTAAAAAACACACTATCCAAAGCCAAGAACACAGCATCCATGGGACCTGACGACATCCCAGGCTGTGTTCTACATGAACTACAGAACGAACAGGCCCCCCACCCAAGTACCATGTTCAGTCATAGCCTCACCTCAGGCTATGTGCCCACTGAATGGTGCACAGTGACAGTTATCCCACTCCACAAAGGGGGAGCCACCACAGACCCCGGAAACTTCCGCCCCATTAGCCTAACGAGCCTGGTCTGCAAGGCTATGGAGCATATCATCATGGAATTTATCAACAATGATATTGGTAATCTCCAAACTCAGGACCCCACCCAGTTCGGGTTTGTAAAAGTCAGATCATGTCTCCTAAACCTGATAGACTTCTTTGAAGCAGTTACCAAAGCCGTAGATGAGGATAAGGTGGTTCACACAGCCTATCTATATCTCGCCAAGGCTTTTGACACCATCCCCCACTCTGGAATTATAGATAAACTCACTAAACTAGGTATAAATCCCTATGTCACAAGATGGGTTGCCAACTGGCTCACTGACAGAACCCACACTGTGAAAGTAGCAGACTCCAAATCCAACTTCAGACCAGTGACAAGTGGAGTACCACAGGGTTCAGTCCTGGGTCCTCTCCTGTTTGGTATCTACTTCTCTGAAGTACAGGCCAACACAGAAGGTCTTTGGCTAATGAAGTTCGCAGATAACTGCAAACTAGGAGCCATAATCAAAACTCCAAAAGATGTGGACATCCTACAAAAGGGCCTCACTGAGACAGATGCCTGGTGTCAAAGCCATGGCCTCAAGCTCAATGCCAAAAAGTGCATTGTCATCCCTTTTGGTAAAAACTCAGTACCCATGAACTACCACATAGGTGGTAGTCTACTTAACATCGAAAGTGTGATAAGAGACCTTGGGACACAGGTGGACAGTAGTCTCTCCTTTGATAATCACATTGCCACAGTAGTCAGGAAATCCTTCTATGTGGCACACCTCATCACAAAAGGTTTCCCCTCTACTCATCACTCATTACACCCATTATAGAGTACAATACCCCTTTTGGTATGTACCTCACAAGAGATGTACAACAACTGGAAAGGCCACAGAAATACCTCACAAAGAGGATTACCAGCCTCAAAGAGATGCCCTATGCAGACCATCTAAAAAAACTGCAGCTTTACTCCATTGCATATCGCCTACTCAGAGGCAATCTCTGCCTAACACACAATGCTATGTCAAACCCAGAGCTTTTAGACATGCTTCACTTAAAGAAATCCCAATCCCTAGGAGCTACATGCTCTAGGGACCTAAACCTCGTCACCACAATAAACCAAACATGCTGGAGGGACAGATTCCTGTCTCAGAGACTTCCCATACTCTGGAACAAACTACCTATCTATATCAAACAAAGCTCCTCATTAGCACTCTTCAAGAAAAACTTGATGATTGGATGGGAGATAGGAAATTCACCCCAGGGATCACTTCTGTGGCTCTGCTCGACAGTGACACAGGAAAATAATTTTCTTGGGTGGCGAAAGCCAGGGTACCTTTGGCTAGGTTTATATAGGCCTTAGGGCCAATAGCCTAATACCTACCTATGAACTAGCATACATTTTTGGGTTTCCTTTTTAAGAGAATGCTAAATTTCAGAACTTTTATGGTTTTCACACTGCAACCTTTATGGTTTTCACACTGCTTTTTGCCTATGTCCTGTTTATGTCCTGTTCAGTACTTTTTCCCTCCCTGATACACGGTATAAACTGCTGGCAGTGCAAGAAGTCGGGTTTCTTTCAGATACAGGATTACCTCTGGGTGCTTGTCTACTATCCACTCTTACTGTCACCTGCTAGGTGTAAGCCCTCTTGTCTCCACCAGTATCTTGGCCACTGATTGTTAAAATCCTAGCCCCTGAACACAAACACACACATAAACACATACACATATACACATATACACACACACGACAGATCCTCTAAGACCTGAGTCTCCTGTCATTGCAGGTTGCCAGCTTCATGGATGAGACTACCACAAACAAACACACACACGTGCAGAAACACAAGCATACACCACTGATCCTCTAAAACCTAAGTCTCTTGTCATCACAGGTTGCCAGCTTCATAGAATAGACTACCACAAACAAACAAACATATATACATACACACACACACACACACACACACACACACACACACACACACACACACACACACACACACACACATCACAGATCCTCAAAGATTGCCCTTTCTGCATTCTTATATGTGCAAAAATTAGGGCAAGAACAATACCTTGACCACCAACTGAAGACGGCAACTATGTAATGTAATCTATGCAATGATTTATAATGCAGCGAGTGAACACGACTCGAACCAGGAAAAAATGTTTTAATAACAAAGCTCTCCACAAACTAATAAATCCAATATGTTAAGCGCTTTCATCTGTACAAGCAGATTTCTTCAGAATGAATTTCTGCATTCTTAGTCCACATGCATCAGATATTCTGTATGCTCATTCACAATTCATCTGCTATTTTATGCATCTATCTGTAAAAACTTTTCTCCCTCATATATTTTTTTCACTTAATATTTTGGTGACCTTAATATTTCTACTCAAATATGGAATTTATGCAGTCATAGTACACATATACATTTGATCATGGAGTACTTCAGACAAACCTATATGTTTGAGGTCAGTTGTTCAGCTCTCGTTTTATTCAAGGTAGCTGCAGAACTCTCCTGAGGTGCTGTGAACTCAATTTCTTACGTAAGCGGTGCTGGGTGGCAGACAGAAAAAAATTGGTTTCTATGTTTCTGTGAACACTGACAACTATTTTTTTTAAGACAGAGTTTGAGACAGGCTATCTTCTCTGAAGCAGTCAATGAATAAAAAATCTATAAACCCTGTATATCTAACTTCAGAACTTAAGGAATTTTACTATTGCTGTCATCCTCAGATTACCATAACATTTTTTAGTTCCTTGCCACAAGTATTGTCCAGTTTAGCCATTCTCTCCTTCTCAGTTTTCAAATCATGGCAGCTTCCACTCTCTCTGTCTTTCTCTCTCTCTCTCTCTCTCTCTCTCTGCTTCTTTCACATTATTTCTGTCTCTCTCACTGCATCTCATTCCACAGCCTTAGCTTTTATTAATTCTCTCATTCATTCTATTTATTTTTCATCTACATCTCAGACATAATGATCTTAAATTATCCAGTCCATCCACTTCACCCTCTAGGACTAGCAACCACAGACTCTAGTCAGTTAGCACCTTTAAAGCTTTCCACGGTTCTAATTACTCACCAGCTCACATAATTATCTTGGCCTCTTTGTCTAACCAGATCTCATTTGACAAGATTCAACTCACATAAAGAAACAGCCCAGGGCTATTTTAAATTTGATATATTTTTTTTTATTTCCATACTTTCTTAGCAATGTTATTGATACAGTCAAGTTTACATTTACTGATAGCCTTCCTGCATCCAAGGTTAGGCTGTTTTGTATATGGCATGGTGAATCGATATAGAAACTGCTATAGTAGGTGCCTACCACTGGTTCTTTGTTCTTTTTTTTTTTTTTTTGGTACAAGAGTTGTTTGTTTGGCAGTATTTTCTTTTACGTCATATTAACTCTGATTAGATTCCTCAAAATGGTTAAACAGAAAATACATGTGAAAAACACTGACTTAAAAAATGCCAGAAATGCAGGCATACGATCCCATCTCAAGATAAATATGCTTTATGTTTTATATGCTTAGGAGCTGAACATTTGAATACAGACTGCAATTTGACAGGGTTTTGAACCTTGGACTTTGAAAAAAAAAAAGAACCCAATGTTGAAGGGATTAATACCTGGAAAGGGATAGTCAGATGAGCTCAAGGCACACAGGAGGGGAAAACATAGGCTGGAGAAAAGGGGGGCTTCTAAGGGCTCTTTCTAGGCTTCCCTCTTCATTTCTAAGGTCTCCAGGGTTGAATTTGTATCACATTCTTTCAAAGCTATTCCAGCGACTCAGGCAAACAAACTCTCTATCGCTGGATATTCTTAATCTGAGGTTACTGAAGTTTCTAATGTTCCTCATAGGAAGAGATTGATCAGAATTTCATTGGCATCTGAACCAGAATTTTCAAACTTTTTACCCCCCACCTCAGGCCTTCTTTGACCATGTCCATCCACTCCTCTCATTCTCTCAGCTATATCCATTTTGGTGAATCTGGACTAGCACAAGAAGATAAGGGCACTTGCAAAGGCTCAGACTGAGATGGGTGCCTCCCTTCCCTCTCTACCTGAATGGTGGCCCGATAAGGCTCAGCCACTCCCTCCCAGCATCTGATTGCTTCATCTCAGGCCTCCCATTAAGAGCCAATAGATTCAAAGCCAGTTTTACCACCACAGGCTCCCTTGTCAGTGTTGATACTTCTCACTACTTTGGTGTCAGTTGTTCCATCAACATCTGTGAACTCAGTGTTGGCCTGTGTGGCTCTGACTGTAATTAGGGCAAAGGTCTTCACTTCAACAATGAGTGGATATCCCAAACAATAGTATCAATTCTGCCAGTGCCATTCAGAGTGTCAAAGATGTCTACATCAGTGTCAGTTGTCATTTTCAGTGCCTAGAGCTGGAGTGGAAGACTCCGAGTTGAGTTGTTTGGTGTCTGCCATTGTTCCAATGAACATCAGAGCCTTTGGTGGCATTTTTGGGCAGAGAAAGCAGGCCTTGAGGTAACACACACTCTGATGTCTAACTAACTCTAGGATCTAGCAGTGGCATTAGATTAAGCCTTGGATACCAAGAATCTAAACCTTTAGCCTATCAATCTTCTAGTCAGAGGGGTAGGGGAGCATAACAGTGACACAGGGCTAGACACAGAATATCTGGAATTGTCTGTTTCCTCCCACTCAGACTGTTCCCCACCAAGTTATCCCAGAGAAAATGCTGCAAGAGGAAGTGCACAGATTCCCAAAAGAGTCATCCTCCCTGGATGCCACTGTTGATGGAGAGGATTCCCCAGTGCCCCCATGAAGACCGCAAGTTTAGGAAAAGGCAAGAACTTGTATGACAAAAGGAGGCTTGATCTACTGAGCACGTCTCATCATCAGAAGAAATCCTACAGGAGGCTTTCCACTATGTCCAACCTTCCTTTTGGTGGTTTTAGTGATTTAGTGCGGTGTTCACTGAAATTAGTTTAGCTGATTAGTGTTCAGTGAATACATATTCAACGAATATGTATTTTGATTAAGTGATAAGACCCCTAGTAAGATGGTGGCCTTAATGCACAGGGCATGACAAGTGCCAGAAGTATTAGCACATATGCCAAGAAAACTGGATAGAATACTCCACTTCACAGAAACTGTGAATCTTGGAGTAGGAATCCTCTATCTGACTCCATAATACTGGCAGTGGCCCTCAAAAAAGAAATCTAAAATGACAGTCCTGTGGTCTATTCTCCCAGTAAATCACACAGGGCAGCACAAATTGGTCAGCAATTCTGTTTAATAAAACAAAAAAACAGACCGGTTTCGGCTAACAAGCCTTCTTCAGTGCATAACACCAGTATCACTCCACCCACCATTTATATAAACTGTTGTCTCTTTCCATTGGTCCATCACAAATGTTAATTTAAACCTAGTGTAAAAGTGCACCTAACAAAGTAATCCATTTCCTTTCTTTTTTATTCAGAATATCATGCCAACCTATTTTGACCCTATCATTACTCATAATCCTATCTATAATAGTAAACCTGAACTGGGCTGAAACATGTTGTTTAGTGTGTTTATAAAGTGCATTTGATAATCGGGCACATCTAACATCACTTAAATGTTCAGAGATACATAATTTTAAAGGCAGAGCAGTCTGTCCTACGTAAAATGCTTGGCAATTGCAGTTCACCAAATAAATAACCCAGTCTGAGGTACAATTCCCATAAACTTGTATATTAAAAACACATGACGTATTGTGAGAAGTGAACTGTTTTGTCTTATTCACATATCTACAAAAGCTACAGTGATTACAGGGCTGACATCCACGTATCACCTCACCTCCTAAAGTCAACTGTTGTACTGAATTACTATTCATAGAAGGCCGTTTATAGTAATTTAACCATCCACCAACAGCCTTACCCCTCCTGCACGAAAAAAGACACTTAGAAGGAATTATATTCCCTAACAAATCTTCTGAGGTCAAAATACCCCAATGCTTATTAATACTATTAATCAAAACTGAAATATTGCTACCATAATTGGTAACCAACCTCAGCTGGGTATTAGAAACCATTTTTTTATTTTGATATTTTAACAAGGCCTGCCTATTTAAATTATGAGCATAATTGCTTGAATCCATAACGTCTCAAATTATATCCCCTATTCAAAAACCTACAACTGTTGATTCTGTGTTGAAAACGCTTCCTCTGTTGAACATATTCATTGTATTCTCATAAATTGAGACTTCGGAATACTCTTAATGATATGTTCAGGATGACAGCTATCTGAATACAACATTGTATTGACCTCTGGCTGTTTCCTATGTATTTGACTTAAAGTCCTGTCCTGTTGCACATAGATTTCCGCATCTTAAAATACTATTTTTGTGGAACTATAACTTAATGTAAACTGTAGTCCCCATTTATTATCATTAAGATACTGCACAAATTCATTCAAATATTCCACATCTGAGCACTATACCAACCAACAGTCATCTAGGTATCTACGCCATATATCCATTTATTCTAAGTACAAATTATGCATAGAATCATAAATAACCTGTGCCTCCACATAACCCATGAACAAATCTGTGTATGTGGGGGCAAATGATGCTCCCATCGCTGTTCCCCTTAATTGTAAATAGCATTCTTGTTGAAAATAGAATACATTTTTGTTTAGTACATGTTCTACCAAACAGACCAATAATGTGTTAAATCCCGGACTATATAAATTAATTTTGTCCAACCAATAATTAATTGACTCTACACCAGCTCAATGTGGAATGTTAGTGTATAGGGACATTACATCAAGGGTACACATATACCATCCTAGTTCCATCTGAGAATCTTGAATTATATTCAAAAATTCTGTTGTATTTTGTATTCTAGATCTTCCATATGATACAAGTGGTTTTAAATAATTTGTTAGAAAGGCAGATAATGGCTCAGTTAGGGACCCTGTACCCGAGACAATTGGTCTACCTGGAGGTTTTTGTTGTTCTTATTAGTCTTAGGCAACATGTAGAAATATTGTCTTTTGGGATCCTTAACCATAAGCTGGGTCTTAGTAATGATACCTTCTTCCCTTGCCAATTTCAAGAATTGATCGATTTCTTTCTTAAAACCTCGGTGTTAGATCCAAAAACATTTTCCGATAAGTCACTTGATCTGACAATTGTCTATGTGCCTTTAGCTCATACATGTCCCAGTCCCATACCACCACACCCCCTTTGTCAGCCTGGCTGACAACATTCTTCCTATTTTTCTTAAGGTTATCCAACGCCTGTTTTTGTGAAGTACACAAGTTGTATTGCGGGATTTGTTAAAATGTAAATCCCTTAACACTAGTTGTTGAAAACTATCACATTCTTATTGATTGGTGGTGAAAAGTGGATGATTTAAATCTGAACTTACCTGGTTGATTTTCATTCTCCTTTTGCTGATCCTGAAAAAATAATTTGAGGTTTAATATCCTACAAAAATTAACATCCTGGGCAAATATATCCTCTGAAACAAAATAGCTAGGTACAAAACCAAGTTCTTTATTTAACAATTCTCTCATCTAAATTAAGGACATAGGAAGAAATATTTAACGCATTTTGATCATTTACTATTTGGTCGTGAGTTGCAGCAATGTTTCTAAGGTGTGATTGGTGCCTGCAATATTTACGTCCTCCCCTCCTGGATCGCCTAAAGGGAAAGCCTCATTCCTTTTCTTAGCCATAGGTGAGATGGTGGGAGTACCTAACTCAGTATCCGTGGTGGATGAAAAATCATTCCCAGATGTGCCTGAGGTCACCAAACCCACCCCATTTTCTTAAGTATTGTTTTCTTTCTTTTACGTCTGAATTGAAGATGAAGCAACTGTCTATTATCCTAAAACTTGACATTTTTCTGAATGACAAACGTCTTACCATGTTAGTAATCTCTAGAATCACGTGAAAATTTCTTAAGCATACGTGTTTTTAATGCTTTCTCCACAACAAATAATTCTTGTGTAAGGTGCACAAATTGCTCCTTATATGTTGTATCATTTTCATATGTTTTAAGTTTGTCACAAAGAAGTCTAACCTGTGAAACCAATTCAGTAGTTCTACATTCATAAAAAGAGTGGAGAACATTAACAAACATCATAGATGCTTCCTGTAAAGCCCCCTGCCATTCCATCATAAGTTTATCATCTGGGGACTTAACAAAGGTTTGTACCCGTATCTTCAATCCTCTCGGACAAAATTTGTTTGTACAATATGCTTTGAACAGTTTTTGATGCCACACATTAGATCTCAGTTCTTTCATAAATGCTATTAGTTGGCTAAAGGCTTGATTACAGGTATGAATATCTCCCCCATTCCCAGTGTCATCATAATTTAACAGTTGTTCAAACACTCTGACATCTTTCTTATTTGCAGCCAACCCTTGTAGCAATTTAATAAGATCCATATTTAAATTGATACTATATATCAATATGTCTTAAACTCAAATCCTAGTGAATAATGTGAACTTTGACAAAACACGTGTCCCTTAACATATACAGCAGTATGTCTCTAAACCCCCTTGTAAATATGTGAACAAGACAAAAGAGTTCACTTCTCACAATATGTCACGTGTTTTTGATATACAGGTTTATGGGAATTGTACCTCAGACTGGGTTATTTATTTGGTGAACTGCAGTTGCCAAGCATTTTATGTAGGACAGACTGCCCAACCTTTAAAATTATGTATCTCTAAACATTTAAGCAATGTTAGATGTGCCTGATTATCAAATGCACTTTATAAACACACTAAACAATATTTCAGCCCAGTTCAGGTTTACTATTATAGATAGGATTATGAGTAACGATACGGTCAAAATAAGTTGGCATGATATTCTGAATAAAAAAGAAAAGAAATGGATTACTTTGTTAGGTGCACTTTTTACACCAGGTTTAAATGAACATTTGTGATGGACTAATGGAAAGAGACAACAGTTTATATAAATGGTGGGTGGAGTGATACTGGTGTTATGCACTAAAGAAGGCTTGTTAGCCAAAATCAGTCTGTTTTTTGTTTTATTAAATGCAATTGCTGACCAATTTGTGCTGGCCTGTGTGTTTTTTTGGAATAGTTCAGTGTTTGGCCGTGCACTTTTCCATTACTGGTGTGTTTGGGTCCGAGTTCTATTCTCCCAGTAACATATATCTTTTGTGTTTCTAATACTATGATGGGGAATGGACCCCATTCCTAAAGTAGGGTATGATTAAAGTTGATGAAATTAGTATTGTTTCAATCTTTGATTTTGGCAAAAAGTGCTCTTCGCAGCAATAGTGACGTGCCCATAACTGACTCTTTCTGCAGTTCATATGGAGTTACATCTTTTCTTAGCATATCTAAATATGACTGTAGATTCTTTGTTATGAGACCAATTGCTCCTACCCTCTCTTACATATTGCTCTCATTTCTGTCTGCAAATCCTGATATTTTATGATTTTGTGCCTCTCTATACATAAGACACTATAATCAGTGGGCATAGCAATTTCAATGATCAATGGTACTTTTGTCTTCTTTTCATGGACTATTATATCTGTTTTTCTTGCATCTTTTTTCTGATCTGCTGGTAATAGGTGATCTCATGTGGTATACCTTCATCATTCTCTAATGCTTTGAGGCTCATGTTTCCAATGCTTCTCAGCTACTTCATTAATGTAGTGTTTGCACAATCCCCAAAGCAACAGTCTTGCCACATTATTATGCCTTTCAGTATACAGACTCTCTGCCATTATTATATCACGCCTAGCAAAAAGATGTGCGGTTGTTTCCAGTTCTGTTTTACAGAACTTGCATTTGTCTGTTTCTTCCACATGTCAAATGGAATTTGTAAACCAACACATATGCAATCCACTATCCTGGGCCACAAATATATACCTTTCATTTTTTGGTTTAAATTCATCTCTCCTTAACCATTTCTGCATCAAATCCTGATCAACACAAAATTATTCCAGAAGTTTTCTATACTTGACACTATATTTATGGCTTTTACACATTTCTTTCCTTCTTGTCTAATCATTCACCTTATATTCTTTTGTTTGTTTTTATTTTGGCACATGCAGTTGCTGTCTGATTTTTATTGACTTCTGGTTTGATTTCCACTCCTGTTTGACATTTGAATGCTTCTGGTAAACTAAGCAGAGGTCATCCTACACTTCTTCTCATGTTTTAAAATGTTCACAATGTTTGGGTATAACAAGGTCAGCAGATATGTATGCTGTCCAATGATCACAGATATATACATATAATCAATTTCAAGGAGGTCCATACCTCCTTCTGAATGAGGAATATATAGTCTTAGAGTACACTGATTTTTATATGTCATGTGATAAGCGTGAAGCAGTTTTCTTGTTTTTCTGTCCAACTGATCCAATACCTTTTCAATCACACCAAAATTGTAAGTCAAAACAGGAAGAGCAAATTGGTTTGTAGCTTGGACTTTATTCCTAGATGCCAGGGCTATTTTCAATGTTAGTTTTAGCCTTCCGAAATATTCCTTACTGAGTTTTATTTGCATTTGTTCATGTTTTATCGCCAATCCTTCACCATTTCCCAAATATTTATATACTCCTTCCAGCTCAAGTTCCTTTATATCACATTCCTGTCCTATACTAATATTTTCTTGGTACTGCAAATTTCCTGCTTTACATGTTGCTTTAACAGATTTGTCAAGACCAAAATGTCATTCTTATATTATCTGAGAAAGTTTTAACCACTTGCAGTTGTGTTTTCAATTGCTCATCTGATGAACTATACAGTTTTAAATCAAACACAACAAGTAGATGAGAAATCTTTAAGCAAGTTTGTTTTCTAGGAGCCAGATTATAACCACAACCTAATACGTTAAGTAAACAGCTTAATGGGTTAAGGGCAAAACAACAGCATTGACAAAGAATCACCCTGGAATATCCCCCTTTGAATTATTATCCCGGGAATAATAACTTGCCCTATGTCATGACTTAATTGCAGAGTAGTTTTCTACTGTTTCATAGTCAACATAACGTGAATGATTAATATAAGCTGTAGCTTATACATATGTAAGCACTACTTTATCCATGAATGTGGGGATGTGGTCAAATGCTTTTATGTAATCTATCCATGCTAAACTTAGATTCTTCCCCCTTTTAAAATTCTCCACTATGACTTTATTTAGCAAGAAATGATCCTTTGTTCTATATGACTTTCTATTGTTACCCTTTTGTTCTTTTGCTAAGATTGAGTTTCTTCTTTTTTTAAGAAATTTGTTATAAATTTAACATGTTTACAATATATACACGGAAAGGAATAAATTAAACTTCACATATTGTTATACAATGATAGGAATACGTTGAATCATCAAGGTAATCTTACACAATTAACACATTAAGAATTTTGCTATTTCAGTAGCAACATTTTAAGGTTATCCCAACAAATAAAGGTCTTACTATGAGTTAGAGATATTATTCTGATCACTTCTTTTTGGAACTAAGTTTGATTTCCAATTTTTTTGTAATTACTTTTCTGACACCTGCCAAGAGAGCCCAAAAGAGTTTTTGCTCTTTGTCTTTTACAGATACAGGGAGTGGAGCATTCATTAGTATTACTGATCTAGTTAAAGAATAATTATCAGACTATAACCCCTTAAAAAAGTACTTCTCTTCCCAATATACATTTAATTTTTCACAATCCATAAACGTGTCCAATCAAATTTTACATCTCGGTGGTGCAGCGGTAGCATTGTCGCCTCACAGCATGAGGCTCTTCCGTTCGATTCTCGGCTGGAGCGCCTTCTGTGTGGAGTCTGCATGTCCTCCCCATGGTCGATTGGCGTTCGAAAGACATGCGTGAATGGGTGTGCCTTCGTTGAAGGTTGGGCATCGAGCTGGCAACTCAGCACCATAAAAAAATCTACTGCCAATCATTAGCGGACCAGAGTTCCGCTGTAGCGACCCCTAACCGTGAAAAGCAAAAAGAAAAACAACAACAACTATATCTTCAAAAAACTGAAGAAGTCATTTTACTAAACTTGAGATTTTATATGGACTAACAAACATTCTCTGCATATATTTCCACATAAAAGTTTTCGTGTATACACTTAAAAAATTTTGACTAAGTGATTAAAGTATCAAAGCTTTATTCTTATCCTGTATTGAGTCGCTCAATCCACCTCTATCTAAAAAGTTTCAGAATTTTGCATAAAAAGTATTATTATTTATAATTAACCTATACAGCTTGGGCAAGCTTCCTTTGTATGTCAATTGACTTTTGATAAGAGCATTTATATAAAGGGGGAATAATGTTATGTTCCTCTTCACTCATATTATCTACAAATTCATATAATTTCTTACTGATGGATAATATTAACTAGTTAGCAGATTCATCCAACTTATATTAGTTCATTAAATATTATGGGGGCTTAGCTTATCATTTTGCAAAACAATCAGACCATAATACTAATCCAGTCGTTTTTAGTAAATTTATTTTAACTTTGTTCTGAGTGACCTTAAATCTAGAGGTATGTGCAACAGGAAAACACAAAAATTTCCATTTTGATTTTAATGGAGTTTTAAAAACATATTTCTTAACTGTTTTAAGAACTGATTCCATTTATGCAGAGTCTAAAGATTGAAATGAATTTCCTTCTAAGGTAAATTTTGTTAAACAGATGAAAGAATTCTTACATATTTCTAATTTATCATCTTTAATAAACTTATAAGCATTTAGTATAATCTGGTGCTGGATAGTTTTCCATTGACTAGTGCAGGCTGAGTCTATCCAGAGTATAATAGAGTTAAAGCTTGAAGCAATAGAATAAGATTCTACATTTGGGAAGTTAATACCACCATACTCCCAGAATCTTATATAATTTCTATAAGCAATCTTCAGCTTATTAGGATACCATAAGAACGAAGTTAACTATTTTTTTTCATTTTCCTTAAAAGTTTTTGTCATGTGTTAAAGCTATTAGATAATATATATATATATATATATATATATATATATATATATATATATATATAGATAGATAGATAGATAGATAATCTTTGGTAATATAATCATTTTAATAAGCACTAACCTATCCTCAAAAGTAAAAAAAACATTCATTCAATCTTTTAATAAGAAATAATACTTCTTCAATTACTTTTTCAAAATTATTATCAATAATCTTACTCACATCTGGATAGATTTTTATTCCTAAATATTTTAACTCTTTTCCTTCCCAATTATATTTATATTTATCCTTAAGCTTACTATCTAGTAATTGATTTAACACCAAAGTTTCAGTTTTATTCCTATTAAATTTCAGCAGTGATACTTCTTGAATCTTTTACATTTCCTCATATATTTCTTCAATAGAATAATTTAAATAACCTATAGTTAGTAAAACATCATCTGCAAAAAGTTGTATTTTAGATTGACAATCTCTATTAATTGAGAATCCATCAGTTTTTTCCATTGCTTCTTATACCAGTAGCGAAGGGTTCGATAACTAATGCAGATAGACCCTTGTTTTGTGCCTATGATTAAAGTGAATCCTTGAGAAATATAAGATCCAATTTTAACATGTGCTTTGGAGTCTCTATACATGTTTTTCTACATTCCAATAAACTGTTCTGGAAATGCAAATGTTTCTAAAGTTTTAAGCAAGTAGTTCCAATCTACAGAATCAAAAGCTGTCTCAATATCTAAGCTAATTAGGGCCAATTTGTTGTTCATTCCATTTGCTAAATCTAAAATAGTCACTACACTTTTTATATTACTGTAAGTTAATCTATTGATTATAAATCCTGTTTGATTTTTATTAATTAATTTATGTACTATTTTTCAATCTTGTGGCAAAAATGGGAGTAAATATTTTATAGTCTACATTTAATAATGAAATAGGTTTATATGAGGAGACTAACTTATTTTCCTTTCCTTGTTTAAATATAGGTGAGATTACAGAAACTTTCCATGAGGGAGGAATTATTTTGTCACCCTGAATTATCCTGAAAACATCACTCAGTAATTCTAAAATATTTAACAAAAACAGTTTATATAATTCCATGCAACCCTAGAGTTTTACCTTTTTTACTTTTTTTTAAAAGCTTCTTTAACTTCTATCACGGTAATAGGCTTATTCAGCTGAGATATTTGTTGGTCATTTCATTTACAAGTAACATTTTTCTTTAAATAATTGTCAAATTTGTAATCATCAGGATTATTATTTTTATCTTTATTAAGATCTTCATGGATTTTTTTAAATATTAACAATTTCATCTATATCTGAAGAAAGCTTATTAGTGTGAGAATTTCAGATTTTACTGATTTGTTCCTTTTTCATAACATCTTACTTCTATTGGCTAATCTATGTAGATTTTTTGAAGTCATCACATAACTATGCAATTTTATTTTTTCTAAAGCTATCTCCACTTTATGTGTTAAAACTGTTTGATATTTTGTCATTAATTTTTAATGACTTCAGTATTATCTGATTTCTTTTTTGTTGTTCAAACCTCGCTTTGTGTATTTCATTTTGCATTTCTAACAACTCTTTATTCTGCTCTTTCATTTTATTACTAGGCCATCTTCCCATTCTATCTTTAATATGCATTTTAAGGGGTACTATAGTATTTCTTTACTAATCTGACCAATATCATTTAAAGATAAAAAATCATCAATTTGTTCCTTAAGGTAGCTCTTAAACTCTTTTAATTTCATCATATATACTGGGATTCTATAAATAATCTGACATTTTGTTATATCCATTACTACATTAATATTTAGTGCATTATGATCAAATAGAGGACAAGGAATAGTGAGTTTTCTTCTAAATGGCTATAAACTCTGTCAGCATCATTTCCAGTATATAGTTTATACATTACTGGAAGGATAGTTATTGGTCTATTTCTTTTTTTTTTTTTTTTTTGGATGGCCTAGAGGTTCGCTGTTAAGGAGCAGTATCACTTTTCTTGCTGTTAACCAGGTTGGTGTCTGTTTTGGATGTGCATATAAATAGTTCTTATTCAAGGCTACATCTTCATGTAAAGATGTTAATACTTTTAGTCAGAAGTTAGCTACTATATCTGGGCCTGGGGTTTTCCAATTGGGAGCTTTTCTTAATTTTGTTTCAATTTCTCTGGCCATTACTTCATCCCATTCCATATCCTGTACATTTGAACTTCTTACTTGTTTCTTTTAATTCTTCTATCCATTCAGCATATTTATGTTCCACAGGGTGTTCATAAATATTATCCAAACTGTGTCTATTTCTTCTTTTTTTATGGCATTTCTATTCCTTTTGCTTTGTTTCCCAACTCCCTATAAAACATTTTGGGGTCATCAGTGAATTGCTAATTTTGTACGTTTCCTTTATATTTATCTGCATATCTTCTAAGTTTTTCTACTTGTGCTGATATCTTTAGTTTATTATTTGCAATAGTGTATGACAGATCCTCGTCTGTTCTGATATCACGTATTGCTTTTATCACATCTGTCAAAGTATTTTGTTGATCTGGTCCCTCTTCTATATTCTTCTAACAGTGACAATTCTTGTCTTAATTGCTTTATGGTTTTCTCCATTCAATGCATCCATGATGGCATTTTATTTCGTCTCTTCTTTTCCCTTATTCCTCTGCATTTTTGAGGTAAGATGTTATCTGTTATTAACTTAGCTGCACAGTAATATATACTGTTTACTTCTGTTATATCACACGAATTACTGTTAATAGTCTTAATTAATGTGTTCATCTGCTTTATCTGACTTCACATTTTGGGTAGTATTTACTTTCTGTGATCTATTTCTTTTATTAATCTTAACATGCCTCATTATCTCGATTAAAACAAACAACACTTCCCTTAGATCATTTTCTTCTAAACTGATGGCACATTCTTTATTCTCTGATTCCTGTGGAAATTCTACAGAAAGTTCCAGGGCAACTTCCTGTAACATATTCACTTCAGCTGCATCCTGCATCATCAGTTGTTCTTTCAGATGGTAACTCACCGACCTATCACTTCACAACATTCACTTCATGAGAGTCACCACTGTTTCCTGCTTCTTCCCTTGCTGTGCAACTCCAACTAAATTTTTGTACTGGTTTCCTACTGAAGGCTCCAGAGCATCTTCATGTGGCAGCTGATCAGATGCTTCCCATTCCACCTGTTTCTCCTTAACCTGGAGACTCGTTCTTCCATCAAGTTGTGATGTTATCTGAGCTGGATTTTCTACACTAAATCCTTCACTTCACAGGTAATCCATAACTTCAGCTTCTATTTCTTTAACGTCTCTATTACTAATCATCTTTTCTAGTTTCACCCTTTGTTTTTTATTTTCTGTATTGTGAAATTTTCCATTTCCAGATGCCTTTGCCTGTATTTCTCTTCAAATATCTTTGGTGCTGCTTTTGTTGTATAGATTAGTTTTGCTTTCTCCTTTGCATAAATATTGCACCATATTACATCTCTCTTTCTTTACCATGTCCATAGTTCTTCTTCAGATTCTCCTTTTCCATCTGTTTCTCCTTAATTTAGGGACTCATTGTTCCATCATGCTGTGACACAACCTGTGTTAAAGTTTCTTCACTAAATTCTTCACTTTGCAGGTATTCCATAACTTCAGCTTCTATTTGTTAAACTTCTACTTTACAAATACTCTGTTCTATATCCCACTTTTGTTTTCTCATTTTTTGTATTGGGAAATTTTCCATATCTGAGTGCCTTTGCCTATTTTTTTTTAAATATCTTTGGAGCTGCTTTTTTTGTATTGATTAGTTCGGCTGTGTCCTTTGCATAAATATCACATATTAGATTTTGTTTTCTTTCCCATGTCCATGTTTATTTTTTATAGTTTTCAAAAATCTGTAGGTTTTGTTCCTTATATTTTCGCATCTCCTCTGTTGCTTATTTTTCCAAGCTGCCCAAAGTTTGTCTATGTAATGTTATTTATGGATCTGTTGCATTAATGAACAAAAATTTGCATTTGAAAATTTTGACCGTTTTTCTTATGCAAATATTTTCCTTTCCTCTAATTTCTCTCTTAAACTTTTTGAATATCTTATATTTGGAAATTCTGAGTTTCTTGCATAATATAACAATATTTAATTTCTTCCTAATCCTCAGCAGTCCACTCTGTCATCTTTATGGCTCTTTTTTGCCTGTCAGTTTTTGTGGACTATTACTTTCTTCTACAACAGGAAGCCATCCTCCCCCTGAGCCTGGCCTTACCCCATTGTAGAAATGTTTCCATGTCTTGAGGATAATACACTGTCATTTTTTCTATTTCTGTCACCAATGTGCATACTAGGAATGGGCACTTTTTCATCCTGGGACATGTGCAACGAGCTGCCTTTTTTAATTTTAACCTACATCTGTCCATGATATATGCTATATAAAATACAGTCTATATGACACTGTGGTGCAACGGTTAATGTTGTCTCCTTACAGTAAGAAGTTTTCTGGTTCGATTCTTAGCTGGGGTGCCTTCTGTGTGGAGTCTACATTTCCTCCATGTGTTTGCATTGGTTTCCTCTGAGTATTCTGGTTCCCTCCCACGTTCCAAAGACATGCATCTGGAGTGTCTATCCTCTACCACACTGGTAAGCTCTGCTGTAACTTGCTTGCCCCTTTGCTTCCCTGACCAGTTCTAATACAGTATCTTTTCTCCATAATCTCTCCAGTGGGGGAGAGATTGCAGGATGCGAGGAGTAATGTAAAACAAACTAGGCCAGCACTAGTGTGAGAGGAAAAAAATCGACTTTAATTAAAGTCAAACAACAGTCAACAGACCGTTTTCATCTCAAAACCTTTTTCAATGTATAACATAGAGTGCAGTACCAAACCCCATATATATATACAAAGAAATACAGAACAACATTTACAAATCAACCAATCGACAAATCAGCACATTGTTCATAAGTGTTCATTTAAACCAGGTGGAAAAAAATGACCCAGTCTAACAATCCAGGCTTTTTCTTTTTTATTTTAAATATTGTGACAACCAGCTTTACAGTTCCTGTTGCCACATACCATATCGATAACAATAAATTGTCAAAAATTCAGATAATAGTTCTGAGAGATTCCAGGAGTAGCCACCAGGTCTCCTTCATGCTTTTCTTCCATCTCTTCTTATTCCAACGTTCCTAAAGAAAGCCAGGCATTGGAAGCCAGTCATTCTCATTGTCCTGTTTTGGACTTCACAACTGTGGCTCCCCCTGCTGTGGCCTTATCCATTGGAAAAGCTTTTCCAACAGTCCTTTGTCTGACACATCCAACAAACTTCAACCAAACCTGAAATCATTTTGCTTAACTGATTGGTTTCTCCAGTTTTTTTAGTGGCTAAGGACCCTCATTACTCTTCCAGGGTGATCCAGATCCTAACTTCTGCCCAGAAACCTTCAACCAGAAATAAGCGGTAAAGGTTTTCTTTATACACAACTGCTCAGGGACTGGACCCTTTCTCTGTTCCAGTCCTAGCAGTGTTAAAATATGTATCTCAATGTTTTTATAAGGTATGAGTTATTCTTCAATTAAAGCACATTTGGCAGCAATTTCTACTTTTCATCAGAAATTAAATGCCATAACTTTAGCTTCTGAAAGTGTGTAATGTCTTTTTGAGAGGTATGTTCCTTCCAGGGCCCCTTCCTAAGGAACATATTCCTCTACAGGATCTTAATTTTATGTTGACAAATTAAACATTGCCTCTGTTGGAGTTGGTTCCTACAGCAGACCTTACATTTTTAACATGGTAAACTTTGTTTTGGGTAGCTGTCACTTCTACCAGAAGAGTTACAGACCTCTAAGCACTTTTCTGTGTCTCCTATCTTATGTTCCACAAAGACATGGTCTTGTTGCACACCAGGTCATTTTTTATGCCAAAGGTAACCACTAAGTAAAATATAAATCAATCTCTTGATTGGCTTGAGTTTTTTCCACAGCATTTGAATCAAGGGGGATACTTACTGCATTGTTTGAATATCCACAGACATTTACATTTTTATTTGGACAAGACTAAGGCTATCAGCAAATTTTCTCTTATGCTCTCAACAGATTGGGTCAAAACGTACCCAGACTCACCCATCCAGGTGACTTTCTGATTGTATTGTATTTAGTTATGCAAAACATAATATTTATCTGCCAAATCTAAAGGACATTCAATTAGACTGCTTGCTAATTCCCATACCTTTTTCAAAAATGCTTCCTCTGATGGCATTTGTCCTGCTGTGACATGAGCTTTTCTGCATAGTTTTGTAAAACACTATAAGCTGGATGTGATCTCTAGATCCAGGTTTTCTTTCAGAAGAACCATTCTCCAGGGTATTATGTCACAATTCCACCTAAGATGTTTAATTGAGAACTCTATCCTGGAATTTGAAGTAGACAGAATGTATCGTTTAATATTTGTAAGTTGTGTACTTACCATAACCTTAGATTTTCATAAGCCACACATCCATCTACTTTAACATATCCTTCCACCTTCCCCATCCCTAATCAAAGGGGATCTGTAAGCGTTTTTAGATGGATCTTTGAAGGAACATCTGAAAAGGTGTTTAGTGATTTATGGTATCTGTGATATTGTAATTAATTTACTTATGCTTATTGTTTGGGGCATCCTCAGTCTGGAGAGAGAAGACTGTGGTGAGCTTTATCAGAGCTGGGAAAGTCTTAAAGGTGCTGAGTGACTAGTGTATGTGGCAGCTAGACCTAGATGATGAAGTGGACAGACATGGATCATGAAACCCTGTCACTTAACTAAGTATATAATGTCCATTTTCTGCAATAAAATCAACACAACAGGTCAAATGACTAAGGCAGGAACCAAATGAATACTCTCATGTGTAGAAAAATTCATTACTGAGACTATAGTTTACTTACTGAATAAACAGGCATGATTTCACACCTTGCCTAGCACTTCATCATATACAAAAAATAAAGAGCTAAAATCATGTCTTCTCTTTTATATAAAAAGCAGTGCTTAGGAAACTGAATTAATGTCATCTCATTTATCATGTGAACATTTAAAATGTGCAGTACTCAGAATAAAGTTACAGTTTATTCAATCAACAAGACAAAAAAATCTGTCTTTCTCTGAAAATCTATAACTAAGCAAAAACTGCACATGGGTATGCACAACAGTTGTTCCTATATCTGTCCCTAATATTTCTCTAAATAGCTTCAAACACATATACAAAACAATCATTTCATGTTTGTACAACTTTAGTCTGACCAATACTCCGTCCTCAAAATAAAGTGAAACTCATAAATCTTATCCCATAAATGCCATACTGTCTTGCCAACATATCATGTTCTATACATGCAGCATGCAATTACATATACCACTTACATACACTGAAATGGTACAGTGGAATGTTGGTTAAAAAAATACTCAGCAACAATTTATAAACTACACAACATAATCACTGTAGAAGGCAAAATGTATCCCAATTAGTGGAATATAGCACAACACAACTTCTGCAACGAGAGACATTACTTTTAATACATACTCCCAGATATTCACTCCAAGAAAACAGAAAACACAAAACAGCAGCTCCTCACTCAAGAACCACCACTCTCCATTTCCCACCAAGTCACTTCAAATACCCCAAAACTGTTATTATAAATACATGTTCTCCATTCCAATCTGTCCACCCTCTTCTCCACTTCCTACCCTATCCCTCATCTATACACCACTATATTTATATTATACTCCACAAACCTCTACCACATAGTCAATACACAATTCTCATACTTTCAGAACACTTGTCTTATCTCTGTCTCACCCAGACACAATATACCCATCCCCTCTCCCCTCCTACATTCCTTTTTTGTATATTATACACTAACCCGACCTACAGAGCTGTCTGCTAGAAACCACACAATTCCATAACTTGCTGCTTTTTCAGACAATTAACATGCTCCTTTTAACCATACTGATTATCATCCTTCCCTGCTTATCATGTATCACCTCCTACCATAACTGCCATCCCTGCTTTAAGTCTTCCATCTACACAATACACAACTCAATGCCCACTTCCCTGTTTCAGCAAGCCTATATAACACAATATTCCTTAATTTCTAGAAATCCAAATACTTGCTTTATTGCAAATTACAGCTGCCTCATTCAGCAAGTACAAAGCAAGGACAAAAAATTCTCCCACATACAATCCACTATTTATTCACATATACTTAAGTGGGAACATACACTCAAACCCAGGATGAAGAAAATTAAACACTTCAGACTTCTGTCCTTCAACAGATATGACTATTGCGTCCTATTTACTCTACTTTTTCAACATAAACATTAGAAGCAACTATAACAAATTACCACAACTCCATGCCTTACTTATATAAAACTCTCCAGATATAATCATGTTAACAGAAACATAGATAAAGACTAATTTATGCAATACAGAGCTCCGACCCCTGACTACACTGCTCTCAGACTAGACAGAAAAGGTAAATAAGCTGGAGACTATTAAAGATAAACTTACCAAAAGCATTTGCATCATTGCCATCCATATATATATACAGATAGATAGATATGTATAAAACCTCAGGAAATAACATTTCCACCATTGAAAATGTATTATCTTGCACAAACTCAATTATCTCTCATAAAACCTTTTTCTTTGGAAATCTAAATATCATCTGGTACCATGATATTACTTACCTTTTAAGCTCTATACCTACTATTGTCCAAGAATCATATGTCCTTACCATTTAGCAGCAAATCTTTCATCACTCCCCTTTACAAAGGAGGCCAGTCAGAGGAACTTTCTATTGACCAGTTGCCATACTACCCCCATTGTCAAAACACCTAGAAAGCTGCATCAATTCCTAGCTACTCCAATAACTCACAAACTCAGGTGTCTTATCCAATAGCCAGCATGGATTCAGGCCCTACCATAGCACAATCACAGCTCTACTCAGCTTTCAAAATCATATATATCCCAGTACATATATATCCCAGTAGAAATTCGGGCAAACTAGCTTCTGCAATTTTCTTAGGTCGTTCCAAAGCTTTTGATACCATATCTCACCAAATTCTCCTAAGCACACTATTTAACTTAGGACTCAACTCTCTACCTTCCTTCCAGTATCTTAGACACCCCACATGGATCAGTTCTGGGTCCAATCCTCTTTACCATTTTTATCAATACCCTACACTATGTAAAACAGCCACCATTATACAATATGCCAAAGATTCCATTCTCATTTGCTAACACATGCAGATTTCAGTAATACTGAAGTCTGGTATTCATTTACTACTTAATCCAGTAAAAAGCAAATTAATGCTACAAAAAAAAAATCAATTACTCTAACAGTCACACTCTTTTTGTCATCAGTTCAGCTAATACCGCTAAAAATAGAAACTGTCTTCAAACCATATTCCTTGGAGTAATAATCGATAAGTTAAATTCCACCATCACATTCATACTACTATTAATAAAAATAATTAAAAACTAGGCCTTTTCTATGAAACAAAATGATCTGATCATCAGAAAGTCACCAGCAACACTTACTTACTCCTAGACCTCTTGTATTTTCACAAAATTGCATTTTTCTTAATTAAAAGAAACTTGACCAATGCTAAAACAAAGTTGCAAGATTTACAGCCACCTTCCCTTCCAGATCACACTGTCAACCTATTTAACAATTAGACTGGATGGAACTAACTGTCTTGCTTACTTTCATCAAAAAGTTGCCCACAACATTTAATTCACAAGCCTAGAAACTGCCAGTATCTGCAAAATCTAAAAAATACACACCTGATAAAACTCTCAGTACCATGGATACACTACTGCTTCTACATCCAAATCCCAAAACACTGCCAGTGACTCCCTTTACTTTAGTTATGTCTCAGAATTATGCAACAAAATCCCCCATCCCCTGATATCAGTGGGAGGTCATAAAGAATCTAAAGCACAACAACAAACCCACCTGTAAACATCTTGGCTCTGCTACCGCTCACTAACACCTGGCTAACCTCTATTCCTCTTCGTGCCTTCCACCCACTATTGCACTCTATATACTGTTCTTCTTAGAGCTTAACTACTTCCTATGTAACCAGAATTTTCCACTTACCACATGCATATTGTACTTCATATACACATCACAAATGTTACATCATGCTGTGTGTTTTGTAAAATGTCTACAATCAACCCATTGTATCACTAGGCAGCTCTAAATTATTATTGTTTATTTTAGCTAACTGCTATCCCTATTGCTGCTGTATCTATTTGTATTATTAATTTGTTTTTTTGTGAATGTTTTTCTATCTTTGCCTCTACTAAAAAGGGGCTTTTCTACTCAGATGGACCTTCATAGTAAGTAAACTGCAATAAATAAATAAATAAATAAATAATAATAATGTTGTTTGTCTTTCGGCTTTTCCCAGTAAGGAGTCGCCACAGCGGAACTCCGGTCCGCTAATGATTGGCAGTAGATTTTTACGAAACGCAGGGGTGCCAGCTCAATGCTCAACCTTCAATGAAGGCATGCCCATTTACGCACGCATGTCTTGCGAACGCTACCCAACCATGGGGAGGACATGCAGACTCCACACAGAAGGCACTCCCAAGCCCAGCCGAGAATCAAACGGGAGAACCTCTTGCTGTGAGGTAACAATGCTACCGCTGTACCACCGTGGCAACAATAATAATAATAATAATAATAATAATAATAAATCATTTTTGGATAAAATAATTTCCACATATAAAATTCATAGAGTCCAAGCATCACCTTTTTTTCCCTATAACATTGTCATATTCCTTGTTAAAATACTCTAAATTATAATTTAGATGTAAAGATTTATTCTGTAAACCTAGGTGTAGAGTCATATACAGGCAAGCCGGTTTCTGTCTCTGTCTATAAAATGTGCCCGTTACTTTTGATAACATATATATAGTATTCCCTCATAAAGGAGATGCAAGTTCTTATCCATCAAATATGACAAAAAAGTGTTCTGAGAAAAAGTATTGTGAAGTTGTGCAATGTAAAATATCAGAATGTCAAGCAATTCTGCCATATGAGCTGTGGAATAACAATACTACATATATATCTGACTAGGATTGATGGTGAAAGGCTTAAATATTTAACATTTAAGTAGTCAAAATTCTACAGTAATTTATTTGAGAGTTGTGAATAGAATGCACTAATTATATTTTTTGAGAAAAAATAAAAGTATGTATTTTTTCCAGAAGGTTATATACTCTACTGTTGCATGATATGCTCTTCTGAATGCTTCCAGAAGGTAAAATGCTCTACTTCCAAATACATTAGTATATATCATGAACTATACTGATTTGTCTCTCCTATAATATCATCTGCTGTTGTGCAATATTACATACATTCCTTACCTTATGAACACGCATTTTACAATGTTCTATTTTCTATATCTAGATATATATATATATATATATATATATATATATATATATATATATATATATATATATATATACATACATACCTTAAATGTATATATGTTTAACTGTATTATATATTTCTATGCATGTTCTTTGCAATGTGCACTAAATATTGATTGCTATTTTTGGAGCTTTTCTTCAGGTCTCCACTGAAAAGGGGTTTCCAGACCCTTTCATACTTTTTTGGGAAACAAATGGAAACAAAATAAATAGATTTTGATTTTCAGTTGTACAAAAACAGTTCATAGCAGAAAGAAACATTAGAGATGTGTACCTACTTACCATTTCAATTGATTTTTGACAGGGACCACCATGTAGATGGGGAAAATATGAATCTATGATAAGCAATGCTTTAAAATTCACTCATTTCAGGGGGTTCAGAATGATATTTTCATGACTGGACTGTGACTGTGAGTTCCAACCAGCCACTAACTCAAACCTGTAACATGTAAATATGCCTCAGAATATCTTGATGTATAACAGAGCTTCACAATAGTAACAGCACACTGTAATCACTCACAGCTCCAGAAGTCATGAAAAATATCTCACAAAGTGTGATGTATGTTAATATAGTTACAGAAATACTATCACAGTCTAAGCTGCCTGACATTTGTAAATACTTATCTACAACAGAATCTCTCCAGTAAGCTTAGAGGCAACTACATAATGTTTCTGTTAAGTCCTTTATTATTAAAATATACTAGTTCTCACTTATAAATTCTGATGGAATCCATAAAATTTCTAATAAAAAATTAATAAAGGAAAAAGGCAATCACGGCCACATTGCCACAGCTAACAGTAGCTAAAATGGGTGCAGGAAATGCGTGGGGAACACAGGTATACAGACCCAAGAAAATAGGGAGATAGAAAAGCAGGGTATGGGTGAAGAAAAGGGACACACAGTAGGAAACTGGAGTAGGAAAATCTGAGGGACAGTCAGAGGGGCATGGGCAATGTTTGTTTTTATTTTTTTTTTTGGTGGGAATAGGCCCCATTTTTTTAAGAATAGATGGAAAGATAAAGACATGGAAAGAGAAGGAGAAGACCATCACAGCAGGTATATCCATATAACAAATATCACAACACATGACAGACAAAGGGGGAAATAAAAACAGTACGTACAGGTGATTTACACAGATGGCACACAGCACAACACAGGCAATGGAAAGTTGGAAAACAGGGTGGGTATGCATACCAGCCATGGTGAAATGCAGAAATACATATGTACATATGCACTATTACATTATGACATATTGCAAATTGTGTGGCAGTCATACCTGGATGTGTATATGACTACTGGTAGTTGTATGTTGTAGAGTAATAAATGCAGATCACAGCACACATTGGATAAATAAAGCGATATCCAAGTAGTCAGCAGTGCAGGTGTAAGCCAAGCAACATCACAGATGAGCAAATGCAGCTCTTAGAATGCCAGATAATAACCAGCAGAGGACAGAACAGAACAGCTGGCCATGCATGTGAAAAGCAAACATCCAAGCACAATGCCATACAGCAGTCCAGGAGCAAAGCAGGAAACTGGCTGCTATCTACACATGTAGGTGCACACAACCCAGACAGATCTATAATGGAAAGCATATGTCACACACATGTCATGTGAAGGGCAACACACAGGTGTAGACATATATATATATATATATATATATATATATATATATATATATATATATATATATATAAAACCTTCAATGTGCAAACAGGAAATTATTTGAAAGCAATGTCAATACACATACACACACCAATGACATGTAATAGTAATTTATGGTCACAAATCTAACATTACTGCTAAATAAACAATATCATGTGGTGCACATGAATTTCAACAATGTACACTGGTTAGCATGTAACACACAAGTATAACAAGAACAAGGATGTATAGCAAGCAGTAGCCAGCTACTTGTGTGCATATGTCCTGCATATGTATAATGGCCATAGAGTTGGTACACGTTGACCTTGTAACAAAACAAAGAGATGAAAATGGATGTAACTTCCAACAAAGGCAAACATATACCATGCATATGTGCAAGATATATGACTTTACCTACAAAGGTGAAGGAAGTTGGACAACATGGGTCTACATTGAGGATATGACATTAAATCTCTGTATGCAAACAATAAAGCAGACAACAATATGTAAGCTGACACATTGTAAATGTATGTGCACACCACATAGGGTGGTGTTGAAGTCAACCGAAACGACATAAAATGAAATGGGCAATGTATGTCACATGGGCAGACTGTACTGCCAATGTCAACAAAAATGGACATGTATAAATCTCACACACACAGTATTGTGCAATCATGTAAAAGCTAAAGGCATAGCTAAGCAACCTAAGAAATGGCATTACATACACATATAGCATTATGCCAGTGTAAAACAACTTATGGAACAAACACACGCATTTATATGTCACTGACGCCAGTTATTATTGAGCAGAGGACAGCCCTGTAAGCAACATTACAACACATAACATGAAGTCAGGGACTGCTCATAGTTACAAGTTACAATTGTGTTTTTGTTTGGATCAGAATATGTGCAGAAACATGTAAATAAATCATTGAAATTGTACACTATTTGCTGAAATGCGTGATTTATGTGAGGAAGGAATGTATGTGGAAATGTAACATATGCCAATGATGGCATACTGTACTGTTACTGAAAAAAATATCATTACCATGGCGTATACATGAACATAACATTGGCAATCTATGCATTCAGTAAAGGAAGACTGCCCATATGTATGCAATACAGTTATATGACACAACATAACATCAATTTCGCCAACACATGCCACACATGCCATTATGCCAGTGGGAGAGTATAATAGCTGTCATCTAAAACACAGGGGCAAGGACATGTCCCTCTGTTGCACGTAAATGACATGGCAATCCACAAATCATACCCATACCACTGTGGTATTGGTGGAATATAGGCAACATGTTTGTTAATTGCTGTCAGTAACACACATGTTTACAATGGAATTGTTGCAGCAGTAGCTGCATGTTAACTGCCAAAACTCATGGACAACTGAATGTTGAATGAAAGACAATGTGGTAATATGTGTCATGCACTTGTTGAAACATAATGCTAAATGTCACGTTGTGTATGTTTGGACCTGTATCACATAAGCATGGCAGAAAAATGGTATGCATGCACATGTGCGCATATACAGTCCAATCACTGATATGGCAAATACCATGGTGGCAGCATTACACAAGTGGATCACACAGACAATAGTAATGGAGCTGAAGGACTGCCTTAATGGGGATGAACATCATGAATGATCTCTCAGGCTATCTGTCTGAGAGAGTCAGGTAAAGCCCATGCCACGTCTTAGAAAAAATTCCCCAGCATGTCCCCCATCTGTTTATGAAACACATTGGTTGCCACCTCCCGGATCTGCTCCCGATAAACATCTTGTTGGGGTTCCTGGCATCATCTCCTCAGGGGAGCAGCAGGGATGATGGCACGTGCAGATCCTGCTTCCTTGTAGTCATCCTCGTCTCTGTCATGGTCATCATTGGAGGACCCTGGTAGTCATCTGGCTTGTGCTCGTCACCAGCATCTGATGGTTGAGCTTTCATGGGTCCCATGCTCTGTCAAGGGGAAACACAACACAGGACAAAAATTACATATGCATACCTGATACTACATGACTACATAACATACTCACTGTGACACAATGAAAAGACAGAAAACAGTCATTATGAAATCTTAGAATATGTTATGGCCCTAATTAAGTATTTCACCATGTGTGATGTATGTCAGCAATCAAAACCATAACAATGAAAAACAAATGTCCATCATTCCATACATTCCTGTGAAAATCATAGCTGACATTAAACTGAAACTGATGTGCAGATCTGCAATCTAATAGACATTAAGTAACATCCCGTCAACGTGTGATATCTGCATATGAGAATGAAGGCATATCAGCAGACATTGTAAATCTCAATAGAAACATATTTTCAGATGTAATAGCCAAAAATTATTATGTAGAACATTTATAATGAACAGATTTGCTGTTAGAGGATGGCTCCTCATAAACACAACACATTCACTGTGTCTCATTATCTATACTTATGGACATTTTCAATATCGGAACATGTCAGGGCCACTGTATCCATCACACAGTGTGAGCAGTGTACTCAAAGTCATGCTATGGCATGCATAACACAGATTACCAGTGGAAATCCTGACATGACTTGTTTATCGGCCAACATTATGCATGGTAAGCGTACACAAAGCCAGCATCCTTACATATCCTGACATTTGAAGAGCAGCATGCCATGACACTGTGTCACGCAACACTCGCATAAGTCTACCTTACAAAACAATACTGGGAAATGATAACACAACAGTACCAGTGAGACCTACACTTTTAATATTGATGTTTGCCTCAGTAAATTGTCCAGCTGACTGTCTGACAGATTATTTATATGTTTCTTCTATTGCATGTGTCCCCTGCACATTTATGTTGGTGTGTGAATGTCAAATATAGCCATGTGTTTGTGCATGTAATGAGTCATATAAACTGCCATCAATTAACATATTGTTATAATGAAGACATAGTGAGATGACAAGCCAGTGGAACATATAAAAACCGTATAGAAAACAACTGAGATAGACAATATGGTTACTGGCTGACCCCACACCAGTTTTTGGAACATAACACAACATTCTATTAATAATGTGCAATCCTATACACAATGATATCCTGTGGCACATTAAAATCTTGTATATGTTGTACAAGCAGTATTGTTTATCTACAATGTATGAGTGCCCTACATACATTTATTAGCACTCACTACCCTACAAAATGCAACCTGCATGATGCTGCTTACGGATTATGTAACAGACAGTTTAAAATGTTAAAAAGAAATATCTATGTGCACAAGTATCTTCTAATACAGTATGCAAGTATGTTTTACCCAAACCATCCAAGGTGTTGTAGGCAGATGCAATACCCATTGTGATGATAGGAGGTACTGTCGGCCATGCCAGGAGAAGTGGACAGTGGATGTATAACGTATACCAGCACAGCTAGCTGGAATTTTGTAAATAATTATATGTCATTTGTGTATCAAACTGATTTGTACAGATACTTGTGTTTAAAAATGTATTTGAAAAGTTGCTTGTGTTAAAATGTATCAACAGTGTTTCCTGCTGGAAAGCAAAAAAATGTACATGCATTAGTGTAACTGAATTAAATGTATATGTTTGAATAGAAGATACTGGCAGGGCAGAAGTTAATCACAATTCAGTTGCAGCAAACTTTAAAATATATCTGAAATTAAATGACTTTATGGGTTAAGCCATAAAGATATTATCCCACAATTTTGAAGGGAGCCAGAGATCCAATGTCTGTGCTAGAGAATAGGTTGCATCTCCTGTAGGAAGAGTGACATTGTTTTATGGTTTTATGACTTCCAGCAGCTGCCTCACATCTGAGCAAAGCTCTATCAGTGTGTATGGTAACATGTAGGTGATAAAACCCTAGCAGTTTCTAGTGCTGGTGAGTGTCGGAAACAGAGTCAGGTGACCAGATGTGATGTCATTGTGTAATCAACTCAGAAATAATATTTGGATATTAATAGGTGATTGCTCTCAGCATTCTACATTCTGTATTGGATCTGACAACAAGGACAACTCACCCAAATCATCTTGCCTTACTCTATTCAGTAAGTTACTTAACTAGGAAACACTAATTATTTTATATTATTCAGAAAAATATAGTGAGATTAGAAATACTGTTTTTCTGTAACTGTGTGAAACTTTCCATGTTATTTTTAATAATCCCGGTGACTGAAACTCAGGTGTTTACTGTAAAATTAGATATTTAGTATTTTCTTGTTCTTTTTTTATTTATTATTAAATATATTTAAACTTTTCATTTTGGCTGGTCTTTTTAGACAATATTTAAGCTTTGAGAGTATTTGCATATATTTATTTGGTGATAACTCTGTCCACTCCTGAAAGCCTGGCTGTTTGGTTAACATTACCAATTGTACTGGTATTAATTTCAATCAATATAACTGAGTACCCTTGCAAGAGCCTTAGGTAGCTGGCTTTGTAGTGCTTGGTGGCAAAGATAATTACCTTAAAGCCTGTGCAGAAGTGGGCATAGCTAGTAAACCTGTGCTAGGCTTCCCCAGGGGTGTGTGTGTGTGGGTGTGTGCAACTCAAATCTCAAAGTGTGTGCATGTGTGTGTGTGTGTGTGTGTGTGTGTGTGTGTGTGTGTGTGTGTGTTAGCTATTGGGAACAGGGCCACAAAGCACTGGTTTCACAGAGAGAGTGGTAAAGGACTTGGCTTGGGCATTCGGTTGAGGACTTATCTCTCCATCTGTACACTTGGGGACTTTTACATGGAGTCCAAACAAGAAGCAGGTGCCCGTGAAACCCTTGCACGGCCAAACAGAAGAAATTCAAAAACAGAAGACGCCAGCAAGTGTAGGCAAATGCCACATCCAAAAATAATTTATTGACATAGGGAAGAAAAATCCCCCTAAGACTCAAATATAGTAAAAACCATCAAACCGGTTTCGGCTCCTCAGAGCCTTCTTCAGTGAAATACAAAGTAAAAAGTCAGAGTATCAAAATACATCCATATATATAGATAAACCATACATAGAAACCAATCACAACACAGCATTAACAATTATTACAATTGGTCATTAAGGCCAGGTGAAAACAAAGCTCCAAGTTTTATAATCCATTTTCTCTCCTTGGAGCTAAGTAATTCCTGCCAATACTGTTTATCTTTGCATCTCCCCTTAATACAATCAATGATGACAAACTTAAAAGAAGCTGATGCATGTTTTAAACAATGTTTGTATAGTGCATTGCTAGTGCGTTTATTTTTGATATCACTCAAATGCTCACAAATTCTGAGGCGGAAGGCCCTAGAGGTCTTTCCGACATAGAAGGCAGAACAATTGCAGGTCACCAAGTAGATGACCCACTCAGTGTTACAATTAGCCCAAAATTTGATGTCAAAAACGTCTGAAGTGTTTTTGCTGCTAAATTCACTAGTACGTGAAACACGACTACAGAAAGAACAATGTCCACAGGGCATACATCCAACAATGGGTTTGCCTGAAATAGACAACTGGGTAGAGGCAGGAAGATCCAAACCAACTCTCTTGTAATGACTAAATTTAGAGCCGATGGTCTGTCCCCTTCTAAATGAAAAGGAACATTTGTCTGGGAGCAAAGAATTGAGTTTGTGATCAGCTTTAAGAACATTCCAATGTCTATGTATAATATTTTTGAAACCCTGTGTGTTACGTCCATACGTGGTCACCAGACGTAAGGGTTGTGGCTTAATAATGTTGTTCTTATCTCTGTATGATAATAAATCTTCCCTGTTTATATTGGACACAAATCTTTTGGCTAAATGCACAGTGCCTGGACGATAACCCCTCCTAATGAATCTATGTGTCAGATCATCCTGGGCCTCAAGAAAGGATTGTTGGCTAGAACAGATTCTTCTAGCTCTTAAGAATTGGGATTTGGGTATATTTTGGATGACATGTTGTGGGTGGAAGCTGGTAGCATGTAATAATGAGTTGAATTCTGGAAATTTCCTGAACATCCTAGTTGACAAAGTGTTATCCTGATTTCTGATAATTTCAACATCAAGAAATACTATCCTCGACACATGGCAGGTCAGCTTAAATTCAATCCCCCATATGTTGTCATTGAGATATTCAAGAAATTCCATAAGATAATGTTCATCAGCTTGCCACACCAACCAACAGTCATCCAAATAGCGACGCCAAATGTCCATCTCACACATATAGATATTATGATTGTGATCATAGATAACAATTTCTTCTATATACGCCATAAAAAGATCTGCATATATGGGTGCAAAAGATGCACCCATAGCAGTACCTTTTGTTTGCCAGTAACAAAGATTTTGAAAATAAAAAAACGTTACTAGACAAAACATGTTCTGTAAGGCATACAAGAAATGTGTTAAATCCAGGTTGGTATAAACCTGATCTAGCCAACCAATAATCCAATGCTTGTAAACCTGCCCAGTGTGGAATGTTGGTATAAAGAGAGGTGATGTCCAAAGTGCATAATAGCCAATGTGATTCAAGTTGAGAATTATTAATAATGTCCAAAAATTGGGTGGTGTCTTGGATTCTTGCTCTAATAAAGCCCAATAAAGGTTTTAAATATTGGGTTAAATATTCAGACAATGGTTCAGTGAGAGACCCATATCCAGAGACAATGGGTCGACCTGGTGGATTTGTGGCATGTTTGTGGATCTTGGGTAACAAATATAAATATTGTTTCTTAGGTGAATCAACCATTAGTTGTTCTTTAATACGTTGTGTAATAATGCCCTCCTCCACTGCCTCAGTCAGAAACTGACCAATTTTATGCTGGAAGTGGGGTGAGGGATCCAAAAACATCTGCCTGTAATATTGTTTGTCACCCAATTGCCTCATGGCCTCACTATCATAGGCAACCTTATCCAGTACCACCACCGCTCCACCTTTGTCAGCTTGAACAATCACCAGATCTTTATTATGAATAAGCTCATCCAAACTAAGTATTTCTTCAACAGACAAATTGTTGTAAGAAATGGGAAAGTCCTTAAGATGACAATGTATATCCTGAAGGACATTTTTCTGAAATACCCCCACTAGATGTGACATTGGTGGATTAAATGTCGATTTTTTAAACCTAAAATCACAAGATGTATCACAAGATGTATCACGATCAGTGTTGTCAAAAAACACATTCAGATTCAAAATTCGACAAAAATTTATCACATCCTGAGCCAAAGATTGTTCAGAGACAAAAAACCCAGGGACAAAATTGAGCCCTTTGTTTAATAATTTAAGTTGTGCATTAGTCAAGTCAACAGACTAAATGTTATGGACATTGAAATGAGAAATTAATGTTGTGTCATGATTTTCAAAAGTGCCTCCAGACTTTGTTTGGATGTTTCGTTTCTTATGTTTCTGCCCCCCCTCATCTGTATCTAAATTGGGAGGGTGTAAAGAATTATCCCTTTTAGCTTTAGGTGACCCCTCTCTAGAATGTGTATCAAGTTCGCCTTCTGTATTAGAGGAAGTGTCCTCACCAGAGGTACCATTAGAAAAGCCAAAATTTTTCTTAAGAATAGATTTGGGCCTTTTTCTTTTGGGAGTAGATGACCTCTTATCATACTTGTTCTCATCTCTAGGTAGTCTAAAAGAAACATTCTTAGATGTATTAAAGGGTTTACCCCTCTCATAATCACCTACATCCCTAAGAAAATTTTTAATTTTCCTGTCCTTTAAAGTACTTTCCATTTTGGACAAATCCGTAGTAAGTTTTTTAACCTGTGTCATGAATGAATCACAAGTTTCAAATTTTTTGGTCTCCAAACAGACAGTTTCCAAATCTTTAACACCTTGCTGCACCTTACGCTCATAAAAATTGGCCAAAGCATCCATGAATTTTGTAGAAGCCAATTGTTGAATGTGACCCCAATCCTCAATGAGCTGGTCATCAATGTTAGAGACCAAAGGTTGTACCTTAACCCTAAGGCCCCGTGGAGTAATGTGTTTCTGCTGATATGCTTTAAATAAACGTAGATGCCACACGTTGGTCCTAACCATCTTCATATGCTTACCCAATCTATTAAAAAATATCTCACATTGTGCGTCCAAATCAGATCCAAAAGCATCAGTAGTGGATAACAAACCATGCTTGTCTAAACCAAACACAGATAAATCATCCATATCCGAAGATAAACCCTGTATAATGGGTGAAAGTGCCATGTTTCGAACCTCAGGATTTAACCCAACCAAACCAAATGAAATATATCATAAAATAAGAACAAAAATATCGCCAAATAAAAAATGTCTCATTAATGACACGCTGATATCCAAACTGGCACAAAAAATGATATATTATATATTTTCAAGCCTTGACGGCTGAAGTGATGTCTAAACAATAATCCAACAAAAATTCAAGATTGTCCAAAAAAAGACCATTATACACCAAATACCAATAATTGGAATAATCTATAAGATCACTTGGTATTGTGTATAAATCTTATGGATCAATAACCAACTTAATAAACCAATACAATAAAGCAGCCAAACTGACCTAACAGCTTCACTGAAGTCGTATTGCTGCGTATTGGTATGGACATATTCAGAAAAAAACATAGATGGTATGATCATATACTCCAAAAGACCAATTGTAAACACTACCAAACAATTTAAAGTGTGAAATACCATAAAACGTGTCTTTACATATTGGCCATGAACCACCTGGTATGATGAAATGATCCCAAAAATTTCCAATCAATATTCTGTGTCAGTGATAATCAGCAGAATCACTATTGAATGACACACCCATAAATATAGAATTGAAAAGGTAAGGTTAGCTCCAAAAAATCCTGTAGCTCAACAATATTAATATATATCTGAAATGGACCACAACGTCCCTATTCGAAAAACCTATATAATGAAAATAATACCCAGAAGTCAAAACAATTAAGACCTCTGAAATGATCCCATAGCTTTAAGCTGTGGACATAGATGATGATAAAAAGTTAACCCAAAGGACCCTGTTAGGCACAAAAAAGTGTGCACATCAACCAATAATCTATTGTTAACAATATTACAGTAACAGTAAGGATAACAAACATCTGACAGTTCTGAAAATAATGATCCACTGTCAGTCCAACATGGACTGTCAGTACAAATGTGCATCAAATGTGTATATATGCTGGATAATCAACACTCCTCCAGAGCCATACATGTCGTCTGCATTATAACACACAAAAAGGGAAATGTGCTTGATGCAGCAGGTTTGTATCTGGAAATACTGAATGTATCCAATTGTATTCCAAGTGAATGTCCCTCTCCAGTGTCAGTGGTGAGGATTCAGGCTCCGTTATTACTGGCCCAGTGTGGGGACATCACACCCATGTTGAACTGAAGGGCATGCCAGACAGTCCACCAACAACAGTGTGAACACCGACGCAGAAGACATCAATTCAGTATGTGAATAGGCAGGCTATGCAAAACAGATCAGTCACTAAGAACTACTTCCACACATACAAGTGCTCCAATACATGTATTATAAATAGTAGGCAATGCACTATTAATTTGCATATGAAACATCCACATCAAAACCACTGTGACAGTTACACATGAATGAATGTCATTTAGGTTGTGGCCTATACACTGTAGAACTTATCTTCAGCAAACATGGCTTGCTGTGAAATGATATATAAATATAGTTTTAGGTAATTCATACTTGCAAACACAGGTATTATCTGAGTATTGCACTTATCTTGATGCATGATGGGTATTCCTGCATTATAAGTAGTATTTATGGTAACGTCAAAACTACGAGCCTGTAACAATGATCACATCTATTTTATTTACAAAAGCAGACAAAGTAATTAACATACCTCTCTCCCAGTGCTGTTCCTCCAGCCTGTGCATCTGCTCAATGCAAATGGCATGATTACGACTACAGTCCTCATCACCTGCAAAAAGTAAATAGCATGTATGAATGATATGGGTATAAGATAGTAGTGATATACATTGCTCAGATTAGGTTCTCTAAATTTCTAACTTGAAGAACATCACAAAATCACCATACACATTTTGGATGTTATACATACAGTCCTTTACATCTTGGAACAGAACTGAACAATCTCAGATTCAGACCTGCAACTCTACATCTACATTCTAAATTTTACACCTACCTGCTAAGCTAATCCATCTTACATGAGCTCATATGGTAGGAATGCAGTGAAAAGAATTGGAGGTACAAATGTGCAGGGCTGGGGTACTAACAGGGATTATGATTTATGCTTTACAAAAAGTGCAATGTGCTTTGCACTTATTAAAATAAAATTGTAAGCATTAATGCATGTCAGCACAGTGATTACAACAGAAAGCCTCATCTGGAAACTTACTTTCCTCAGAGCGTGGAACACTGTTATGTAACACATAGCTGCTGTTGATAGACCACTACAAAGTGTTGTACATCATGGGCATGTTAATACATTATGTGGGTGGACAGATATTTATTGCCAAAGTAAAAACTATAACTCAAAATTATCCGTGATATCAGGATATCTTCCTGTTCTCCAGTCCAAATGTATGTCTGACCATCTTAGTCCCACCAAATATAAGGATGAGAAGGCTGCTTAATTTAAATTAATAAAGAATGACATAGTTAAACATGGAATTCAAGGTGCAAGTGTTAGCATATTCCACAAAACTTTTTGCCAGAAATATACCAGTCTGTTCCAAGCCTTACACATAACACTGTGGTTAAAGAGGTGATTTCAGCAAAATATTATGGATTACAGAGATATTTGTAGATATCTGACAAATAATTGAGGTGGTCATGAGCATGCTCAAAATAACTATTAATATCAATAAGCAGGTGTGTATAACAGGATTTTTGAAAATGTTTGAAAGACACAACAATTAGAATATAATGCTAGCTTACCCCTATGTGAAACTGAACCCACCCCTAGCCAAGGTATATACACGCTGGCCTGTCGCTTTAGAAGCTCACAGCCAACACACTATCCTTCTGAACATACTAGTATTGCATGCATGTATCTGTATTCCTGCAAATAATAGATAAATATGGAAACATCCAACACATAGACACCATAGTCCCTTATGACCCACAAAACTGCCAGATGTCATCAAGTTTTAGAATGTACTAAATATATTAAGACAATCATACATGCATTGCTCATAGGTTCATAGATTAGTACTAGACTAACTGCCCTTGTGAGCCATTTTTTAAGTCTAGCCAATTACCCCATGTGAGAATCAAACTCAGCACCTCGTGTCTATAAGGTAAACACCTTATCCATTACACCAACCTCCCACCCTTGTGTTAAGCAAACATGACTTTAATAAAATCATGCACTCTGTAAAACAGAATGGACTAATAAAGTTATTTATGAGTTAGTATTCGCACATAAACAGGTAAACTAGCAGATACTGTTGAAGGTTTACAGATAGCACAGAAATGAGTAGTCATCAGTGGCCTAAGCACTGTAGGTGTCAATGATACATGATAATATTGGATGTCTGAAATGACGTCCTTATATGTTGGAAAACAGATACATCTACAGTGTTCAATATTATGTACATAATAAACATTACTAAACAAATAAATCCTATAGGAGTAGAACCATACCTCTCAACTGTACCAAATTCCTTGGTAAATAATGTTTTTGAGGACAAAATATTGGGGTGCCATGAATACTTGAGTGGCCCCTTTAATTTCCAAATTTCCTGGGTTTTATTTTAAAGTTTTTTTTTAATTTGTTCCTAATGTCATCACGTGCAGGGTGTGCATGATGACGTCAACTTCACAAAGCAATATTCAATTTACCTTATTGCAGCAGAGTCAGACCGTAAGGCAAAAAAAAAACTTAACTCTGTTTACCGGTCTTATTGCTGTATTGATTTGTATTACTTGGGATGCTCTGTGTGTGTGAAAAACAGCATCCAGTACAGGTAATTCAGGAAATGGTAATGTTAAGCTTGCTTATGTTGCATTTAATATTAGGAAACGGCAGTGTTAAGCTTGCTTATGTTGTATTTAATATGCTGTACTTAATTCTGTTAAGCGTGTCAATTCTTGCTTATGTGGAGAGATCACGGCAGCCATTGTGTGCAAGAAACAGCATCCAGTATAATTCAGGAAATGGCAGTAGCTGTTTTATTTAATATGCTGTACCCTGTACTTAATTCTGTTAAGTGTGTCTCTTTGGGTGGATCACAGCCGTTGTGTGTGAGAAATAGCATGCTTATGTTGAAAACTGCTGTTTGCTTATGTTGAATAATATAAGTAGTATTAAGCTTGCTTATGGTTGTATTTAATTCTGTTAAGCGTTGCTTATGTGGCAAGAGATCACAGTAGCCACTGTGTGTGCATCCAGTACAGGTAATTCAGGAAACAGAATGTTAATCAATTATTCTGTAGGTCTCTTGCTTATTGAGAAACAGCATCCAATACAGGTAATTAGAGTGAGATATCACGTTGAATATGCTGTAGGGCTCTTTGTAGTCGTGTGTGTGTGTGTGTGTGTGTGTGTAACTGGTGGATAGGGTTACTCAAACCCTGTACCTTAGGTATAAGGAGCAAGAGCCTAAGTTCACTACCCATACACCACTTGTGATTCAGAGAGTCAAGTGTTGTACAGAATGTCTGGAATGTTTGGCTCATACTTTTGCTCTGTTCCTCTTAAAATTTGTGGTTTTCTGGCAAATCAGTGAGAACTGTATTCACTAAATAATAATAGCCATTTAAGTTTAAGTCTTCCTATCTTTCAGGAAACACATAGTAACACAAAACATTTTATTCTAGCAACTTTTCTAAGATTATACAAGCAATGTTTAAAATGTGTCCCTGGTTTTGGGCCTTTGCCTCCCCCCCCCCCAATAAATGTTGGCTTTTTCCAGATTTGTTGTGCTGCATAGTTCTTCAGAGGGAAAGAAGTTTAGTGCTCCTTATGCCAACTCTGTCTGCGTTGATAATAGCATAACAGGTAGAATACTTGCTTTTGATGCAGAAGGCTGTGATGATACTGTACTGTGTTGTACTTTTAAAGGGGGGTGGATGATGCAGTCCTGAGAATGTCCTCTTTTGTCCTCTTTGTCTGAGATACCTAGTAACTATGAACCTGTTATCAGTTTGCGATCCATTCCCTATTGCAATATTATTAATCTTGTTTTTAATGTAACATAGGCAATTTATTCCTCAAGGGCAACAGGCACTTTATTTGTAGATGAAACAATGAAATATAAAGTTGTTTGCTAGCAGCACCCTCTTCATTAGTTACAGATCTCTTTAATGTGGAATTATTTAGATGGCTTTTACTTCTGCAAAGATTGTGCATATTTACTGATACTGGTGGATTGTAGAAGTTTGAGTAGACTTTTATGATGGAAATGTTCTGAATTTGGCAGTTTTGTCATTATTGGTTTGTGTATTTTGTTTCATTGCTTACTGTAAAAATGTTCAAAACAGTAAATTTAAAGCACGCTCTAACAAATGTGCTGTATTATACAAGGAATATGATTTAATACAATCAGGAAGGTGTTTCAAAGAACACATGTATGTTTCATGTGCAAGGGGACCTATGATTTGAAAACACCCCAAAGGTAATTTTTATCCATCACTGGCCAGTTGCATTTTCTTTGAATGTGGGTTTCAGTGCTGTTTCAATGAATGTGAGTTTCAAGGGCAAAGAAGTTTTAATGCTAAATTTGATTTCATTGTGAGACTGTATTGCTTTGTTTAGCAGATGTCTATTAGTGTTTGCTCTATAAAATGTAAAATAAAAGTTTTAAATGAAATCCAGATAATCATTGTAGAAGTAAAGCAGTATGCACATTACACTGTTTATGGTAAATGGGGTGAAATAGTCAAGTAATGGGACATTGGAATGGCTGCAGGGGGGAGGGCTGTGTATGGGGGCCCCATTTGACCATGATTTTGTGAGGGGGTAACAGCGGCAAACTAAAAGACATCCCAGGGCGCACAAAATCTAGCTATACCACTGATCAGTAGGCCATGGAGAATGACTTTTGGAGGTCCTAGCAAACTATAATATTTTTTTGCTAAGATTAGAATATTGCCTACTATTAAATGCCCTACTTTTGCCACAAAACCCACATACTGCAAGTCACCAAAAAGAAAATCCTAAAGTTCATCATCTTCTCCCTTCCCAGTGAACATCATTGCTACACATTAAAAAAATGGTTACCATTTATTACATGGTCTGGGATCATATTTTGGTTGTCTGTTTTTAGTTTCTGTTTGAAAGTAAGCATCCCACGATTCCATTTGAGTGGGTAGGACTACATAATTATATATGCAAATTTTATGTTAATCAGCATACAGATTTGCACCTATTTTTCACGGGCCTTTGTCCAGATTTTTGATGTTTCCAGTCTGAGAGGTATGAGTAGAACCCATAATTACAGGGAGAACAGTCTCCTTGCTTTCCAATTATCCAGATGAGCTAATTGTCAGAACAGCTACTTAATGGTTTTAAAAGGCATGAATCTAATATATCTGGGACACAGCTATATCTCTGAATTCCTTAGGAATGTCCAGGGATAAGTAGGACAGTGACACTTACTGTAGGCATCCACCAGCTGTCTCCGTACCTCGGCGACCCTTTGATGAACCTCCGCTGTGTCCCTCCAATGCAGATCATTGTAGTGATGGTGAACCTGTACTCCAGTCCAGTAGATTCCTGTACATCATCAATGCTCCCTCACAATCTGGTTCTGTATATTGATCATCATGAAGTTCCATGGTTTGGCTCTCATGCTCTGCTCCACTCCATCATATACAGTCAGCCTCTAGGTGGTCCCCTCCTTGGCCCAATTGGGTGCCCGGGCACGTCAAAGCCTCCTGGAAGTAGCCATCTCAATGATAATGTTGAGAATGTTGATATATCACAATTCAATAAAATGCTCACTGTGGTCCATTCAATTTGCAGGTAGCAATAGTCTGATCTGTAAATGTATTAAATTCAATATTTAAAAATGGAGCTTATGGGGTGTTATCAGATCATTGGAAGATAACAGGTATGTGCTACATATGGTCCCATTTAATGATACCTATTGGGTACTTGCTTGGAGCACCTTCCAGTTACACCAAGCTATTGGTTAATGTGCTGAATTTTGAGAACTTAAGTGGACATGCGCAAATGGGATTCCAAAACCTTGAATTTTAATGAACCTCATGAATTATGTATTATGACACAAATGAGACATAATAGATGTTTGCACATAGCTGGTCTAACTTTCAATTATACCTGACTCATAGGTAGCTGCAAAGGTAATTTTGCATCTGCCAGCATTGCTGTGTTGGGATACATTTCCCTCCTTATAAATCTATGTTATCATTACTCCTTAGAAATGTATGTGTATATACTTAGATTGATGCATTTATGGAAAATGTGTACATTATGAAAAACATTTGTGACTTACTGGAGGGGTGTGGGATTTACCTGCATGCATACAGATGGTTACATCTGTATCAATAACATACAGTACTTTAATATATGCAGTTGTACAGATAGATTTCAATAGCACAACTGAACACTATATATATATATATATATATATATATATATATATATATATATATATATATATATATATACATATTCATGGATGTTCCATATATATTGCTGGTGATTCCATACACTTTGAGGTATATGTATGGAAAACTATTGATTCTGTCATTATCTCTATGTTCCTATGTAGTATGTATTTATATTTCTGTTATGGATTTTATTCATTGATGCTTCTTAAAACAAGTATTAGAACTACTGATTCAATGCAAAAAGGATCCGTGTTTATGTCTGCTTACCATGTATTGTCTGTAGCCTGCTTATGAATAAAGAGGTTTTCCAACACTTTCTGTAAGTTGTTCAACTGATAATTTTCAGATACTCTCTAGTAATGTGGATGGCATTCCCTGCTCAGTAATGATTGTGTTGATATAAGCTCACCATGTATAACATTTCATATGACTGATTTGTTTACACAAGTTGCCTGTTTAGATTCAAATTATGTTACAGCTACAGCCATCACACATTTTGGTTGTACACATATGCTACATGTAGTGTGTTAATGTGAAATGCATACAGAGTGAGTAGCTCATGTGGCACAATGCTGTTGTGTTTGGACCTCTCCTACTGTGATATCCACTGTACGGGGTTCAGATTCCACACAAAGCCTCTACAGGTATCACAACTCATGTTGTTGTTGTTCCAAATGCTACATACTCATGCATTGTTTTCATATCACATATGGATTTATATGACACAGGGACTATTTCCTAGAATTTTGTATTGCACAGGACTGCAGAGGGTTTGCATTGGCATAAGCTGTCCACATAATTATCTACATACGTGGGCCCCCACATAAATCTAACCATGTGCATATAACTGTCTTTCAGATGACAAACAGACCTACAGGTGACAATTTCTCCTCACAGGAGAACAATATTATAATACATAGGATCATAGAAGATTACTAGGCTATCAACCCATAGGTCATTTTAAGTCTAGCCATTTCAACCCAATGTAATACCATAGATGTACTAGTCAATACTCATGATTGCATTTAGTGATGACTATCCATGTCCAGGAGGGTGGCGGGCACTATCCGTAGTAAGAATTTATGGTGCCCCATCCATTCATCCAGATTACTCTTGAACAGTGTCATAGAGGTGCTGTGTTCCATACGAATTGGTAGCCTGTTCCAAAGATGTGGTAGTCACTGGAAGATAAATATGTCCCTCCAGCATGTCCTGTTTAGTTACAGGCTATATTTAAGTCCATGGTATGGGTAGCCCTAGACCCATTTGATTTATGGATATGTAGTAAATTCATTAGGTTTGGGTCTTGGGTTGCTTTGTAGGCCAGGCATAAGTATCCCCTAAAAAGTCTATATGATACGGAGTATAGTGACTAGGATTTTAGTCGGGCCATGTAAGAAACATGCTGGTGGCTCTTGATCTTCTTTGTTAGAAACCTCTGATGTCTCTCTAATTTCTGTAGGTGGTTAGTACGGTACATACCGAATTGGGCATTATACTTGGTTATGGACCGGATAAGTGCCAAGTGTAGGGGGATTATAACTTTTTTTTGCCCTCATGGTGATGCCTTTACTAATCAAGTGAGCTATGTGGAAAGCTTTCTTTACAATGGTAGACATGTGGTGGTCAAAATTAAGGTCACGGTCAACCTGTGATCCCAGGTCCCTTACCACTTCATGGGTACTTAGGGTATTGTTGTTGATTTGCTAGTGTGAAGGGACATTGTTTGTGCTGAAGGGAATAATGATGCATTTCTTTGCTTTCAGTTTGAGAAAGTGACTAATACACCAGTCAGTGGTCTGTGTGAAACCTTCCTGATGTATACTGACATCACTTGGGATTCAATGGTCGCACCTAGTTTGCAGTCGTTTGCAAACTTGGTCAGCAACAACCCTTTAGTTTTGACCTGAACATCTGAGAAGTATATACCAAACAGTTGGGGGCCCAGCACTGACCCCTGTGGCACCCTGCTGGTAACAGGTCTGCTGGTTGATGTGGAGTCACCCACTTTGATAGTATGTGTCTGGTTTGTGAGCTAGTTGGCAACCCATCTTACAATGAAGGGGTTTACATTCAGTTTCTAAGTTTATTGGTAATGCCTGAATTTGGGATTGCATTGAAAGCCTTTGCCAAGTCAAGGTATGCTGTGTGCACAGATTTGCCCTCATCAATGGCCTTGGTCACACTTTCAAAGAAATCCACCAGATATAACAGACATGATCTGCCCTTCACAAAGCCAAACTGAGTAAGATCCAGGGTTTGGAGGTCACCTATGTCTTTATTTATGAGGTCCATAATGATATATTCTGTGGCCTTACAGATGAGGCTGCTCAGGCTTATGGGTCTGTAATTCCCTGGGCCTGTTGCTAGGCCATCTTTGTGGAGGGGAATAACTGTACCTTTTCTCCATTCCACAGGAACAAAGCCCATGGTTAGGCTATGATTGAAAAGGGTACTTAGTGGTGATGCTAATTCATATTTTAGCCTGTTTAGAAGATAGCCTTGTATGTCATCTGTTCCCATAGAGGCTGTGTTCCTTGCTTTGCACAGGGCTTTAAGGGCCTGCTCTTCAGATATGTAAGGTGGGGGGAGTTTGGGGGAGGGTTTGTTGCAAGTTAGGAGGGGATAACGGTGTGAAATCTTCACCAAACCTATCCACTAGCAGGTTTGCTATCTCTGTGGGGTAAGTGTGTGTGACACAGTTGGCCACCAGTTCTGTACATGCTTGGGTCCTACCCTTTAGATTACATACATAGCTGTAAAAGGCCTTATAGTTATTCTTGGTAGTACTTGCTAGGTTTCTGTCAAAGGCACTCTTGGAGGATTTGACAAGTTGTCTTATTTGCCTGTTAAGGCTGAGGAGGGTGCTTTTCTATTGTTGGGTCCTTATCTTTGTTTTCTTGGACAGCAATTTTTTTGCATTTATTGTAAAGTTTGTTGATGCTGAAAGTCCACAGTGGCAGCTTGATTTTACTCGAGGCTCTGGCTTTGATTCTAGCTGGTACAGCTGAGTTTATACACTTATGCAAGTGATTATACAGGGCTTTAGTGTAAGCTTTGGAGTACTTACCACTTTCAGCTTGATGTGGGGCTTGGAATGCATTTATACCTTCACCTAGGAGGGAATAGTTTGCCTTGGTGAAGTTTTTTAGTCTAATTTCACCCTTTGTGAGTTCTGGTGTTAGTGTCAGTTTGAAGGTGACTGATTTGTGGTCAGTTTTAACTAATGAGGGTCCAACAGTTGCAATAGTGCACCTGTTTGACATGTTGGTGAGGACCAGATCTAGAATGTTTGTTCCTTTTGTTGGGGTATGGACAATTTGCTCCAGGGCATTGGAATTCACAAAGTCAAGGAACTTTTGTGCTAGCGAGTTTGGACTAAAGTAGGTTTCCCAGTTGACGGTGGGATAATTGAAATCCCTCATAACCAGTGTGTTTGGTAAAATTTGGATTGTCTTCAGTTTTAAGTAGGCTTCATGGGTGTCGTGACCCATGGAGGGGGATTTGTAACTGGCTAGGATTTGAACTAGGGTCTTACCCACCGTAACCTGGACCTGGAGTAACTCCATGGAGTTGTCCAGTCTAACTAGACATGAGGTGAGTTTATCTCTAATATAGATTGAAACATCCCTCCTTTGTTTTTCACTTTTCACGTGTTCATTTTGCAGTCTAAAGGTGTGGAAGGCATTGTAGCCTTGCAGGGCCAGGGTACTCTCTCTGAGGCCTTAAACCAGGTTTCTGTGACTGCACAGACATCTATATCTTCTAGTGATAGAAGTGCTTCCAGGGAGTGCAGTTTTTGGTTTAAGTTCCTAACATTTAGCAGCATGACCCTTCTTTTGTTGTGATTTGTTAATTTCACATTGGTAATGTCGTTTTTAAGACCTTGCCTAAAAAAGGCACTATGAGGGAGGGAAGAGCCTTTACCAGCAGCCAAAAGCCTAGGGGTGCAAGGTGCAAACCATCTCTGGCAAAGCAGCAAGGTTTATCGACCTTGGTTTCCCAGGCAAATAGGAACTGGATTCCCTTGGAATGACACCAAAAACTAAGCCAGTTATTGAAATCCATCGTGTTTTTTGTTTATACTGTGCCATCATTTTAGGTGAGGGTAGTATGCTGCTCAAGGCTTGGGGCATACCTGCCTGGGACACATACTCAGAGAGCTTGACCATGTCTCTCTTCATATAGTCCAGTGAGGTACATCTGAGGACATTCACAACAACATGAACTATGACAGAGTCATAACGGTACTTGGTGCTGAAAGACCTGACTGCATGCTTGATCTGGAGAATCCTGTCACCGGATAGACAGCTGACTGTGACTTTCTCTTTGTCCAATCTGGTGAGTGGGACATCCATGTGTCTCACTACTGAGTCTCAAATGACAAGAAAACTTGTTTTTTGAGTGTTACACCTTATGAGCTTGGTGGGTGAGACACTGGTGTTGCTATTTGTCATGGGTGCTATGGAGAGTGTGCTAGCTGTAGCAGACTTGCGTTTTGTAGGTCTCTGGTGTTTTCACAAGTTTTTAGAGAGAACCTCTGCATATGTGGATTTATGTGTTTGATGAGCACTATGTGTATGAGTAGTGGTACTATGTGACTATGTAGTGGTGGGTGAGTTGACAACATTCTCTGTGTTACTGTTTTGAGTGAGAGAACATGGATTCTAGATTCTTGGTGTAAACACATCTCTTGCATTCTGTACTACACAGTGTTATTAGTAGAGGGTTGTCTGTGTACATGAGGCAAGTGCTACACTGCTTTAGGAGGCCCAAGTCAACAAGGTTGGCAGGAGAAACAAGGGTAGTCCAACTGTCCATAATGCTAAGTTGAAGACTGTTGTCACTAGGGGTGGCTTTTCAGAAAAGATCACAGAGGAGCTCCGTGAATGGATATTTCTGCCTGGGTTTTAAGGGAAAATTTGTTGAATTTAACTGTATGGCTTTGGCACACAATTGCACAGCACTGCACTGTGCTGTGTGCTGCGCAAACAAGCAGACAGATGCAGGGCCTAAATACCAGAACCTAAAACTTGAAAAATCTCTAACAAAATTCAAAAGGACCAATGAGGATGCTTATTCCAAGCCCTAGACCGGCTTCCTTTTACCAGTCAGGTGCCAATCAAACAGAATTCTCTCACAAAAGTGCAGATAGGCCCCCTTCCAATCCAAGATGTCCTGGAAAATGTGCTCAGAACAAACAAAGCACTCCAAACAGTTCCAGAAGCAGCAGGCCTCAATTTGGACTATGCTACCAAAAGTAGTTACCCTAGTTTCAACAGGAAATACTAGAGAATGTTTAACACAGCAGGAAAATAGCAGTGAGACATTGAACAAACATTTAAACAGCAGAAAAGCAGCCAGGAGGCTCTAAAGAATGATTTTAACAGTTAACAGTTCAGTTACTTAAGTACTGCTTGGCAGGAAAACCAGAGCAGGCAGAACAAATAGCGTTAAAACAGTGAAAAAATGCTAGTAAATATATAACAGTGTAAACAACAAAAAAGCTTACTAAACAGTGAAAACAGCAATAACATTTTATTTTATAGGCACAGTGTAGCAGGCAATTTCAGTATAACAGTGTAGTTTAGCACACAGTAAACAAATACAGTATAAAAGTATGTGGCAGGCAATAAAAAAGTGTAGTAAATAGAATAAATCAATAAAAAAAAAACAGGCAATTTATGTTTTTGGAAGCTCACAAGCCTCTTGTTGTCTGGTATGTCAGCAAATAGTTGTGGCTTGTAGCCCACCTCAGTTCAGCTCGGTACAAAAAAGCAGTAATCTGATCAGATGCAGGACCTAAATACCAGAAGCTAAAATTTGAAAAAAAAAAATCAAAAGCACCAGTGAGGATGCTTATTCCAAGTCCTAGACTGGCCTCCCTTTACCAGTCAGGTGCCAATCAAACATTCTCTCACAAAAGTGCAAATTGGCCCCTTCCAATCCAAGATGGTCTGGAAAATATGCTCAGAACAAACAAACCACTACAAATAGTTCCAGAAGTAACAGGCCTCGATCTAGATTATGCTATAGCTACTAGCTACCATAGTTTCAGCAGGAAACACTAGAGAATATCTAACATGGCAGAAAAATAGCAGTGAGACACTGAAAAAACATTTTCAACAGCAGAAAATCAGCCAGGAGGCATTAAAGAATGATTTAAACAGTTAATACTTCAGTTAATTAAGTACTGCTTGAGAGGAAAGCCAGAGCAGGCAAAACAGATAGCTTTAAAACTGTGAAAAAATATCAGTAAATACTTAAACAATGGAAACAAAGAAAAAAGCTTGCTAAAGAATGAAAACAGCAATAACATTTGGTTTTATAGGCACAGTGTAGCAAGCAATTGCAGTATAACAGTGTAGTTTAGTAGACAGTATAAAAGTAGGTGGCAGGTAATAAAAATGCAGTAAATAGAATAAATAAGTAAAAAACAGGCATCCTATGTTTGTTTGGAAGCTCAGAAGCCTCTAGTCATCTGCCTCCGGTGATGGACCACCACTGACATATCTGATGAGATGAGACAGTTTCTTGCATTACTGTACATAGTGAGTGGTGAGTGCCATATACCCTGGTGTGGGATAAAAGTAGTTGTTCCAGGTTGCATTTGTATGTGTTACTTTTGCATAACATTGATGCATATAGAGTAACTCAGTACATATTTCTGTTGCATGCATAGTCATTTCTTGACATTTTTGTATTGCAGCAGCAGAAATGCATCATGCACATGGATCCACACAGGGTGATGATGACCACATTAGTGTTTGAACAGGTCCCTCCACTTCTGCACAACAGCAGGATATGAAAGGTGAGTGTCTCCATATATTGTTACTGTGACCACTACCTGTTATTGCCTCAGCCTCCTATAATGTCAGTGGTGTTTATTGGCATATTGATATTTCCCTCACATTGCAAAATGCAGGTGCATCTTCTGGGGACATGAGCCATGTAGGTGTACCTATGCACAGACCAGGTATATATTCCTCAACATGTTCTTAGGCTGCAGCAATATGTAGCAGACCTGCATTGTATGAAATTAATGCTGTTTTTCTTCACAGGGACATCTAGCCAACAGGTGCAACATGAGTATCAGGAGACCATGTTATTGTGTTGTACATGTCATCATGTGACTATGCCAGTGCCTGCATGCATGACTGTGTTTGCTTTGTCTTTATTCTCCCACTGCAGTATCTGCATTATGAAACATCAGGAGGGTTTCATTGGTGTGCTATTATCACTCTTTCATACATGTCATTGCTGTCACTCCTGTTGTTGTCTTCCATCAATACTGTGTCCTTCTACCCCTTCATAGGGCAGGCACCATCAGCATGTCAGTTACAAACAACTTGTATGTGTATGTATTACCTGCTGTATGTTTTATCTCTGCTAGAATGGTCCATGATGACAATAATGTGATTAAGAATGCTGTGTTTATGCCTTTATTTCACTACAACAGTTGCATTTCATCCCATTCCTCTGGCTCTGTCTTCCCATCAGGACATGTCAGGTGTGTGTTATGCTTCTGTTCCTCACAAATGCCATGTATGTTGCATATGTAACATAATTGTCAACTCCCTGTTATATAAGTTCTATGGTTCCACAAAGACAAGACCTCCTGGTAAGTCATTATTATCTGTAACATTGTAGTGAAATATGTGTGGTTGTTGTTGTGTCTTTCGGCTTTTCCCGATTAGGGGTCGCCACAGCGGAACTCCAGTCCGCTAATGATTGGCAGTTGATTTTTACGTACTGAGTTGCCAGCCCTGACGCACAACCTTCAACGAAGGAATGCCCATTCATGCATATCTCCACGCAGAAGACGCTCTAGCTGAGAGTTGAACTGGACAGTGTCTTACTGTGAGGTGACAACGTAGTTATTAATAATATACACCATGTGATGTAAGCACATTTTCCTGACCTGTGTCATCTGTCTCTTCTTTTAGCATGTCCATTGCCTTGTCATCCATTAGCCCTGTGACAACCTTGTATTGGCCTAGTAATCAAGCAGCCTTAATCCTTACCACTGGCAATAGCTATGGGGCATACACACTGGGAGGATGACAAGCACACACACAGTAAAGTGCAATTTCCCTTAAGAGCACACAGAGATAACAGTCAGTTTGCAGCTGGTTTCTCCCTCTTCTCCAGACCCCAATAAGACTCCCCACTTGCGCAGCTATAAGGCTGAGATCTCAGCTGAGTGGTCAAGCCAAAACCTCCAGCACCCTCTCTGTCCAACCAGTGCTTTGTGTCCCTGCCCAAGTAGTTGACACACACACACACACTTTGAGATTTGATTTATATACAAACATACACACACACAGGAAAGGCTGGCACAGGTTTACTAGCTATGCCCCCTTCTGCCCAGACTATAAGGTAGTTATCACTGCCACCAACCACTCTTATCGGCTACTCTAGGCCCTTAACAAAGGGTGTCCAATCCTACTGTGTAATGTTGCTATTAATCCAAATGGTAGTTTTTACCAAGCGCCAGGCTATTAACAGTGGCCTGTATAGTGTCACCAAACAGATATGCAAGTACACTAAGAGCTTAAATATCTCTAAACAAACCAGCCACAATTAAAAGGTTTACATATATATAATAATAAAAATAAAAGAACAGGACAATACTCAGTACACAAACACAGTTACTTCAGAGTTCAAAATCACAGGAAATATTTTAATGTTCAATCAGAAGCAAAAGCATCAAAGGAGCTTTCACCTTGTCTCCTGCCTTGCCTACCTTTTGGCACTGCTCAAAGGTCCTGCAGTATCCTGCTACATCTCTGGAAATCCCAGGCCAATAAAGGTTCTGCATAATACATCTCTTTGTACATTTTATGCCCATATGACCTGCAAAGGGAATATCATGGGCTATGGATAGAAGTGCCAGATGGTAGGTTCTGGGCAGTACCAACTGCTGTACTCTCTCACCCTCTACCTCTCCCTCAGGGGTCTACTCTCTGTACAGTAACCCTTTGTCCCAGTAAACAGATTCCCCCTTCCCTTGAGAATCAGGTGCCTTATTAGCTACCTCCCTCAGGCCTTGTAATGTAGGCCTGTTTCAACTCTCTCTCTCTTAGTAACCCTTCTCAGCTCCCCCTCCACAGGAAGTCTGGTATTATCTGACAACGGCTGTTCACTGTCAGCCTGGATACTGCTACTCACCTCTGCCCTTGCAGTCACTCTGTCCAGGGGAACATAAGTACCCACAAGCAGCTGTGGCTCACCTTCAGTCTCACTGTTACAGTGTAGCTCCCTCCCTGAAGTAACCACCTCACCAGTCATGGCTGCAAGTGTGCGGTCTGTCTGGGTCTTCCCCAGGCTACCAGCCCCACATGCTTGTCTCCAAGCATGACTGCATGAAACTGCATGCACACACGGCACTGCATTATCAAAATCATTCCCAATCAGGACATCTGCAGGGATATCCTCAGACATGCCTATTTGCTGGCTTCCTTTTCCATCCTCCCAGTCATGGTGAACCCTAGCCAAAGGTATTTGGAATGGGATCCCTCCTAAAGCTCTGACTGGAGTAGACTGCCCAAGCAAGTAGTGCTCCTCTTTAACCATTGCAGGCCTCACAATGGTTATGTCAGAGGCTGTGTCTCTCTTAGCAATGGCCTCTTTCCCATTTACTAAAACAGGATATACCCTCTTGTGGTAGTTTGGTACCCTTGTTGTCTCAAGACAACTTACTACTGGCATTCTGTCATTCCCACTTACTGGCTCTTCCACCTTTATTTTCCACCTTGCCTCTGTGAACATCTATGTACTACATGGCCCCACTGGTTGCATTTAAAACATTTAACCCTTGGTCCTGGATGAGTACCTGGACTAGTGGCTTCCCCTGCTACTGGCAGACTCTGTCTGGACTGCCCAACATGAGTTCCTTTAGACCCATGAGCAGCACTAACTGTCCCTTTCCTGTGCAGTGATGTCCTGCTTGCTAGGTATAGGTCTCCCTTCTTCCCCAAATCATCTGCAGTATTGCATTGTCTATCAGCTAACCAGATTCTTATGTACTCAAAGTGCTAAGGGCTTGTTCCCTCACCAAAAGGTCTGCAAGCCCTTCAAAAGGGGTGACCTGACATCCGCTCACCCACCTATGAAAATAAGTGCTTAATTCAGCAACATATTCATACACACTTTCATCTGTCTTGCGTCTATGCTCACAAAAATGTTTCCTATAAGCTTCAGGTGTTAACTTAAAGCTTTACCATGGAGTAAGGGGGTCAGGAATTGTACCCAGAGCCTTTGATCAACATTATACTGTTTACATACACTCTCAAACATATGAATGAAACTATCAATATTATCCCTCTCTGTAAATTGTGGAAGAAACTTACTGACCTTTGTTGCTTCTGGGGTTCAGTTACTCCCTTCCCCATTACCTCCATGACTCTGGCGAAAAGTCAGCATCTCCTTTTCATATTGCCTCTGTCTTTCCTTTGTCTCAGCCTCTACACATCACATTTTCTCATTTTCCTCAGTCTCTACATGCCTCAGTCTCTCTGCTGCTTCTATTTCCAAATGCCTGGCCTCCAGCTCAGGTCTCTTACTCCAGACGGATTTTTAAGTCCTCTGTGGAAAGGTTGAGCTGTCCATTTTCTGAGAGTTGTACATCTCCAAAGCCAGCCTGGTTCTCCTCCTGATCATTGGTCTGCAATGTAGCTGTGCCCAAAGCTACAATCATTTCTGCCTTAGTCAGGTTGGCATGCACCAGTCTTTAGCTTGGCACATTTCAGCCAACTGGCTCTTTGTCAGCTTGCCATACTCCTCTGTTGACATGCTTGCCTGCTCTCCCTAACTAACTAAGCTAACAAAAAAAATAAAAGATTTGTGATGTAAAACTCTGAATGTTCGCTGCATGCCTGATTAAAAGTACAAACACCTTCAGTGACCACACAGTAAAGTGCAATTTCCCTTAAGAGTACTACAAGCCAGTTAATATGTGATGTGGCTATCCTACTGCCAACCAATTATTATGTGATGTGGATATCCCACCACTGTCCACCAACTAATATGTGACGCCCTGCACTGGCCCAGTAATCAAGGAACCTCAATCGTCACCACTGGCAACAGCTAGGAGATGTACACACTGGGAGGATGACAAGTACACATACAGTAAAGTGCAATTTCCCTTAAGAGCACACAGAGATCACAGTCAGTCTGGGGTTGGTTACTCCCTCTTTCTCCAGATCCCCAGTAAGACTCCCCACTGGCATAGCTATAGGGTTGAGATCTCAACTGACTGGTCAAGACAAAACTTCCAGCACCCTCTCTGTCCAACCAGTGCTTTGTGTCCCTGCCCAAGTAGCTGACACACACACACACACACACACACACACACACACACACACACACACACACACACACACACACACACACCTGCAAAAGGCTGGCACAAGTTTACTAGCTATGCCCCCTTCTGCCCAGACTATAAGGTAGTTATCACTGCTACCAACCACTCTTATCAGCTACTCTAGGCCCTTAACAAAGGTGTCCAATCCTACTCTGTAATGTTACTATTAATCCAAATGGTAGTTTTGACCAAGCACCAGGCTTTTAGGAGTGACCTGTACAGTGTCACAAAATAGATATGCAAGTACTCTAAGAGCTTAAATATATATATAAGCAAACCAGCCACAATTAAAAGGTTTAAATATATAGGTTCATAGGTTCATAGGTAGGTACTAGGCTATCTGCCCAAAGGCATTTATAAGCCTAGCCGGAATGTGTTGGCTTTCGCCGCCCCCCTTAGATTAGTTCCCTGTGCCTCTGTCCAGCAGAGCCATTGAAATGATCCCTGGGGTAAACTTTCTGTTTCCCATCCACTCGTCAGGGTTTCTCCTGAAGAGGGTTAGCAAGGAGCTCTGCCTAAAGTAGATTGGAATCTTGTTCCAGAGCATGGAAAGTCTCTGGGACAGGAATCTATCCCTCCAGCTTGCCCTATTTATTGTTGTGGTGAGGTTTAGATCCCTGGAGCGTGTGGCTCGAGGGGATATGGTTTTCTTTAGGTGGAGCATGTCCATTAATTCTGGGTTGGACATGGCCTTGTATGTCAGGCAGAGATCACCTCTGAGTAGGCGGTATGCAACCGAGTACAGCTGGAGTTTCTTCAGTCAAGCTGCATAGGGCATCTGCTTGAGGTCAATGATCCTCTTGGTGAGGAAAGTCTGTGGGCTTTCCAGTTGTTGCAGGTGTCTTGTAAGGTACATCCAAATGGGGCATTGTACTCTATGATGGGTCTGATGAGTAATGCGTAGAGGGGCCCAATGACCTCTTTTGATCTGGATGCAAACCCTTTTGCGATTAGGTGGGCCACATAGAAGGATTTTCTAACCACTTTGGCAATGTGATTATCAAAGGAGAGGTTACTATCTACTTGGGTCCCCAGATCCCTTATTATGTCTTCCATATTTAGGGAGCTACCTCCTATGTGGTAGTTTGTGGGTACTTTGTTTTTTCCAAAGGGGATGACTATGCACTTTTGGCGTTTAGCTTGAGGCCATGGTTTTGACACCAGGTATCTGTCTCAGTGAGACCCTTTTGGAGGATGTCTGTGTCAGCTGGAGAGTCAATTATAGCCCCTAGTTTGCAGTCGTCTGCGAACTTGGTCAGCCATAATCCTCCTGTGCTTGCCTGTACCTGTGAGAAGTATATGCCGAACAGGAGGGGTCCTAGGACTGAGCCCTGGGGAATTCCACTTGTAACCGGTTTAGAGTCAGACCTAGCTCCCGCAACTCTTACCATGTGGGTTCTGTCCATGAGCCAGTTGGCAACCCATCTCGTGATGTAGGGGTTTATGTTCAGGCTGGTGAGCTTGTCTATAATACCGGAGTGGGAAATGGTGTCAAAGGCCTTTGCAAGGTCTAGGTAGGCTGTGTGGACCACCTTTCCCTTGTCTATAGCCTTGGTAACTGTCTCAAAGAAGTCCACCAGGTTTAGGAGGCATGATCTGCCCTTAACAAAGCCAAACTGGGTAGGGTCCAGTGTTTGGAAGTTTCCAATGTCTCTGTTAATGAGATCCATGATGATGTGCTCCATAGCTTTGCAGACCAAGCTAGTCAGGCTTATAGGGCGATAGTTCCCAGAGTCCATTGTGGCTCCACCTTTGTGGAGCAGAATAACCGTTGCTGTGCACCACTATGTGGACACATAGCCTGTGGAGAGGCTGAGTTTAAACAGTGTGTTTAGGTGAGGGGTTAGTTCATCTTTGAGCTTGTGTAGGACGCAGCCTGTTACACCGTCCGGTCCCATTGATGCTGTGTTTTTGGCTTTGGAGAGGGCTGTTTTAACCTGAGTGTCTGTGATTTCAGGGCACTACATTCTTCTGGTATAGTTATGGGCCCTTTTGGGGGTGAGAGGGGGGTGAAGTTTGCACTGAACCTGTCTGCCAGGATGTTGGCTATATCGGTCAGTTCAGTGTATTTTGTGCCATTCTGCACTAACTCCGAGCAGATCTGAGAATTGCCACTTAGAATCTTGACATAGCTAAAGAATGCATTGTGGTTATTTTTGAAGTCCATGGCAATTTTTCTTTTAAAGCTAGCCTTGGATGATTTTATGAGGGAACATAGTTTCTTGCTGATACTGATCAGGGATGTCTTCCCTTCTTGGGATTTTACTCTTTTCTGTACTAGTTTCCTCCTTCTATTGTATAGCTTGTTTATGGCAGGGGTCCACCAGACTGGTTTCCTTTTCTTGGAGGAGTGAGTCTTGGTTTTGTTTGGGATAGCTCGATCCATGCATTCTTGTAGGTGCCTGTAGAGTGCATTAGTAAAGGATTTTGCAGCTTGGACAACGTTATCCTTTAGCATGGGGGCTTTGAAACTTCCCACCTCGGTCTTAAGTAACGTGAAGTTTGCTTTTGAAAAGTTTTTCATGTTGGTTTCTTTGACCAGGGGTGGTGGCGGAATGTGGATATCCAGAGTGATTAGTTTATGGTCAGATCTAACCAGCGAGGGGTTGACCTCCGGTGTGGAACACCGGTCACCCATGTTGGTGATGCCCAGGTCCAATATGTTGTCACCTCTGGTGGGGGTGTTGACCAGTTGATCCAGGGCATTTGAGTTTATAAATTCTAGGAAATGTTGGGCAAGGGAGTTCGTACTTCAGTAGTTCTCCCAGTTAATGTTTGGGTAATTGAAATCACCCAATATCAGGGTGTTTGGTAGGACCTTTATGTTTCCCAGTGTTTCCAGGAATGCTGAGTGGGGGTCCTGGGGCATGGTGGGTGATCTGTAGCAAGCTATAAATTTGAATAGCACTTTTGCCCATTGTTAGTTGCACGTGGATGATCTCTGAAGCATCGTGCTGTGTCACTAACCTGGAGGTGTGGGTACACTTGATGAATATGGATACTCCCCCGCCTTTTGTATTTCGGTCCAGGTTTTGTGGCCGAAATGTATGGTATGAGTTGTAGCCTGGTAGTGCTGGGGTGCTCTCTGGAGCTTTAAACCAGGTTTCTGTTACTGCACATATATCGATTTTCTCCATACTGAGGAGTGCCTCGAGTGCATGCATTTTGAGGTATAGACTTCTGGCATTGAGCAGCATTACCCTCAGTTTTTTGTTACTTGTGCTATTTATGGTGGTGGGTTTGTCTTTTGAGCCTTGCCTAAAAAAGGCACTATGGGGGTGGCAAGAGCCTTGGCCAATATTCAAAAGCCTAAGGGTGGCAGGTGCAAGCCGTCTCTAGCAAAGCAGCGTGGCTTGTCGAGCATGTCATCCCAGGCTAACAGACACTGGATCCCCTTTGAATGACACCAGAAGCTTACTAGATTACTAGTGTGTTGGGTATGTTATTTTGCCTTAAGGGCTGTGATTGTGTGGGTCTATATTAGAACATCGAACATTCAAAATGTAGAGTGTTCTAATATCGAACCCTATGAATCGAAAATTTAAAACATTGAACATTCAGAACAGCAAATTTTTTCCTAGGGAAAAAATTTGCTGTTCCAAAACACATACACACAACACAAGCACACCAAACAAACAGCAATCCACACACATACACCTAAACTCTTACACCTCACCCTACACTAAACTATACATACACCACTAACTATCCACTTACCTTAACCCAAACCCTAACCCTAAGGTCCGTCACTATCGTACAGTCACCTCACCTGCGCCCTAACCCTAACTCACCTACCCTGCCCTAACCCTCACGTCCACACAATCACACACTTACCTGACCCGTGCCCTAACCCTAATTCACCTAACCCATCCTAACCCTCACGTCCACACAATTGCACACTTACCTGAACCCAACCCGTAACTTTCCACCAGAGAGCTGAAAATACCGTAGCAACAGAAACGGACAACCAAATTCTTTCCCTAGGAAAAAATTTGGTTTTCTGTTCCTTCGATATTTTCAGCGTTCGCTAAAAATGGGTCGATATTAGAACACTAGATATTTTGAATGTTCGGTGTTCTAATATAGACCCTGATTGTGTGGCACACTGGTTTTGAAGTATGTGTTTCATGGTTTGTGTTAGGGGAGTGGAGATTGCTTGAATATCTGCTTTGGAGGTCTCTGTTGCTTTTGTAGATTTTTATTTAGAGCCTCCGAGTATGTTTTTGTGTATTTATGTGTGTTTTTTGCCAGTGCTGGTTTCACGGGTCTATGTGAGACTGGTGGTGTGATGCAAGTAATTCCCTTCTCCTCTTGACTGCCTGGTCCAGTCTTGGGTTGAGAGAACTTAGCCTCCAGTTTGGCTGTATAATTGCATTTCTCACATGTATTAGTGTTTGGTGGAAGGAGGAGAGGGTTGTCTGTGTACATGAGGCAATTGTAACATTGCCTCAAAATGCCCAGATTCACCAGTTGGACTGGAGAGTACATCTGAAACTGCCCTTTGGACATGCCTGGATAGGTACAGTGAACTGTTTTACTGACTGGCTGGTAAGGTCGAATAGAGAGCTTTGCCCTTCTCTACAGTATAGGGGGGGTCTAGTGCTAAGGTTTATTAGTGCTTGCTATTTAATAATAAATAATATAAGAACAAGACAATACTCAGTACACAAACACAATTACTTCAGAGTTCAAAATCACAGGAAATATTTTAAAACACCATTGCAGGACAGCCTCAAGTAAACACAGAAAACATCTAAACTAATCTTTACTATATTTCTAACTATATCTAAAAGAAATTACTGTATCCTAGTTACTTACTATTAGCAAGGCAAGTGCAGATAGTGATGATGAGTGGACGTTGTTGCTAGGTCCAAGACAAAATACAAAATTCCCAGTCTCTCTCTGAAAGAGTTCTTAAATTAATATCAAATATTACTGCTGGGTTAGCCTGGATGACATCACTTTTTGTTAATTGACTTCCATTTCCAAGCTAAACCCCTTTTGTGAGAAACTAACAGAATTTAGCAACTCTCTATGAAAATACATAGCCTTCAGATGTTTGCACCTGCTAGAGGACATAAAACAATAAAACACTTACAAAACAATGCAGAAGGCACCCTAATTCTAGACATCCTGTCTCCTTGCTGCATTGAAACTAACTTTTATAACACAATCACAAACCACTTTAATTTCAGCTTATTTTCTTGAAGTTTTGCAAGTTAACCCTTTTATGTTCTAGTTTCTACTGTTAAAACATACATTTGCACAGGTATATAGTTTATATGCATTTCTGTTCTAAGTCAGCAGGGCATGCTGTGGTTACATTTTAGCTCAGTACATAATATACATTTCTGTATAAAGCATATCAATATTCACAAATGACAATATTATTTACAAACTTCCAGATAGCTGGGCTGGTAATATTTCCTTATAAATCACAAGCCTATCCACTGATCCTGACGTGGGATCTGATATGTCTCAGTATGGTAGCATGGCCCCTGGCACACAGGACACAGACGTGCTGATACAGTCCAGCCTGATGGTGACATTCATGCAGATGTGGCTGTAGCCTCAGATGTGGAGGAAAACTTGTCCAGCCATTCTGAAAATGAGGGGACATCAGATGGTGGGCAGGATGAGGTCTGTGGAACACAGCCCCATGTTGAGTCTGCTGATTATGTTGACACTTCCCCACAACATGTCAATACTGCCCATAGCAGTAGATGTAGGCATGTATGGCTTCAAGTCAAAGGGTGTCTGCCTACTCCTACAAGCAAATGAACATTCCCAGCTACATCATGAATCTGACATCCATACACTTGCCCATGCCATGGATCATGTCGCACACAAGTAGTGTGTGCTGCATGAAGGACAGGAGTGCAGCAATGGTGAGGTCATGGCGTCATTCTCCTCACAGAATAAAAGTATGTTTTCTGTGGTATGGTCAATTGAATTCCTGGCTACAACTGTACCACAGCAGTGCCATAATATGAGCAGGGTTCTGTGGACCCTAGCTGCGCTTAGCTGATTACCACATGGGGGAGGCAGGCCCCCTCTCAGCAGACCAAACCTTGCCCATTGGGCATCAAAGTCTATGCTGCAACTTGCACACATTTCTGCTGCTACTCGATGTAGGCTGAGCAGTCATGACCAAAGAGTCAACTCACACTCATGCTCCTTCTCATAGTGTGTCTCCACATGTTGGCATCACCCCATCAAACTCCTCTGTGGAGAAACCTAGGCCAAGTATTTCCATGCATGGTAGAGGCAGACCAGACCACAGTGTGAGCCATCAGAGTGGGTGCCCTAGACTGCGTTAGAGTAACACTAACAGTTGACCCACTCTGTCTGGTAGTGTCAGTCTCATCCCATGGCAATGATAGTTGCTGTGCAGACCACTGACAATGTCATCTGTCTGTGGTTGTTGTGAAGTCTGATGCCACAGGAGTCTGCCATTTTCACTAACAATAGATGACTCCATTTAGCACATTACAGTTTGTCCATACTTTACATTGATATATGTTGCCTGTGATATTGACAACAGTTCTGCATTATGTCCTGGGTTGGTTTCCTCTTTGCATCTTTTGATAGTGGACAGAGAGGAACATGTTCCACAGATGCATGTCCCTTGTTGTCTGCCATACACACATAAACCACTATGAGTCAGTATATATACCTGTGTCACATGTGGCTGGAGTTTATGATCCATGTTGGAATAGATTTGTATATATTGTAACTGTTATACATTAGAATTATGTTGTTATGTATGATGCTCAATGTGTACATCTACTGGGTAATTGCCATTAGATATAATCTGTGCTGTGTGGTGGAGCTACACCTGAACATCAGTGTTTAATGTGTGTACTTCTGTACATGTGGCTTATCATGACTCAAGGGTATGTGTCACATCCTGCCGTGTTGCCTGGGCCTGGACTTGTGGTCGTACCATCCATCACCCACACCTGTTTCTTCTGCCTCCTGGTCCTCCTCTGGTACCTGAGGAATATCATTTTCAGACATCTGGGGTTTTTGGGGTAGTTCACCCACACATTCACTATGTGCTGTTGTTACCATATTGTGTAGCATGGTGCATACAGTTATCATCGGTGCCTTTTCAGATGTGTGCAGTGCACCTCAGGATGTGTCCAGACATCTGAACCTAGCTTTCAGTACACCAAACACACACTCAATTGTATTTCATGTTGTTGCATGTGCTCTGTTGTAGGCCTCTTCTGCAGGGTTTGATGGTTCTCTGTACAGGGTTATTTGCCACAGATCAAGTGGATAACCACAGTCACATGGTGAGGACAGCAAACACATATGTTGTCATCATGGGTAATGTAAATAGGGATGTCCTTAGCTTACATCCTAGCTGTGTTCCTGTACTTATCTAGTACTAGTCCTTCGGGTATTTCACCTTGCTGGAATGCAGCCCTCAGAATACTTTCCTTTCATATGGCAGCATCATGGACAGCTCCAGGGTGTATTGCTATGATGTTTGTTATGCTGCCATCTGCTGCACACACAACCTGGCAATTCAGGGATGGATGATGTATCTGTCTGCTTCTGGTAACACAGGGGTCTTAATATGGATGTGGGTGCAGTCTATTGCACCAAGTATATATGGGAAGCTTGAAAAGTTATAGAACTGGTGCCTAATAGTTCTCCACTCCATGGGAGTATATGGAAAGTGTATGTATTCATCTACCTTGTTGCGCATTGCTGCCAGGAATTTTGAAAGGATATGACTAGCAGCTGTCTGTGACTCTCCCTACAGCATCCCCTATGTGTCTTTGGACTGTCCCAGATGCCAGTGCACCTAGGCTTAGACACACTTTTGTTTTGAGAGGAATGAGGTTGTCTTGCAATGTCCACACAGATGTATGGGGCACACATGTTGCACACAACCTGTAACAGCTATCTGTCTAGGTGATACATGTCAATGATTTGTTGACCTGAAAGTTGGCTTGATTGTAGCCTTACTCTCTGTCTAGCTGGCTGCCTTGCAGGATGCACAGTGACATTTTCCTCCATGGCTAGCAGTACCACAGCCTGTTGCAGTTCATTCACTGCAGGTAGCATTTTTTATTTGGTCAGTATTACTACAGATTCTGTAAAATTCTGTGTGAACAGTTTCTCTTTCTTGGTTTGCAGAATGGCATTCACAGAGGATTTCAGAAACACAGACAACATTGCAGTTTGTATCATTTAAGTTGTATTGGGTGAGCACAGTGTATTTTGGAATCCGACAGGTGTGCGTGGAATCGGTAATTATCCTACTCTGAATAGTCAAGTACTCAGACTGCTTGTGGTATACCTTCTGAAATCACATCTGCAGCTGATGTGCTGAAGTCTTCCTACAGTGTTCTGCACTGTCCGCAGCTATCTTATGGAATTGTGCCTTTTTTTTTTTATTTTAATACATTATTTACAAAACTTCTTGTTCTTCTTTATAGTTTATATTGTCTAAACAAATATACCTCATGCTAAGATCATTAATGCACATCAGCTAAAACAGACTGTTAAAATTCAAATCAGCGAACACATTTTACAAGTGTTTAATAATATGTGTATGCTAGTTAATTTATGCTACTGATAAAAATCCAGGGTAGTATAATAGTTAAGACACAGTGGACCAGATTCCAAAAGACCTGCTCTCAGTGTAAGTGACTTATTCCAGTGTAAGCCTGCCCTGATTCTAAAAGATGTGCTCTTGGTGTAAGTGCCTTGCTTTAGTGCAAAGCCTAACTATAAAGCAGGCCTACCAGGGACCAAATGCCAAAAGACTTGACTCATAAGTGACTTACTCTGTTATATCACACCGAAGTAAGTAATTTACACTGAGAGCAAATCTTTTAGAATATGGTCCCCATTGTAAGCCTACTTTACAGACAGGCCTTACACTAGAGTAAGTCACTTACATCTAAAGCATGTCTTTTGTTATCGGGCAAGGCTTACACGAGACTAAATCACTTACACTGAGTGCAAGTCTCTTGGAATAGGGCCCAGTATTTTTCTAGTACCTTTCCAGTCACAAGCACCAAGCTAAAGGGAAAGGAACAACAAATACAAAGAAAAATTAACTACAAAACAATGCTTCATGGTTGTAGAATCAGTATACACTCATGTATACATACGTATGCCAATTCCATGGCTTGCAGTCCCAGCACGTTGATATAGTCTCTGGCTCCATTATTACACTGGAGTAAGTCAGTTACACTGAGAGCACATCTTTTGGAATCAGGTATGCGATATAAGTCTACTTTATAGACAGGCCTTACACAGGGGTAAATCACTTACAATGAGAGCAAGTTTTTGGAATCGGGCCAGGCTTACACCAGAGCAAGGCACGTATACTGTGAGCAAGTCTTTTGGAACCAGGCCCAGTATTTTTCTAGCACCTTTCCAGTCACAAGTGCCAAGTTAAAGGGAAAGGAACAACAAATACAAACAAATTTTCTGTAAAAGAATTATACATGCGTATGGCTATTCTGTGTACCTTACCCTCCCAGCATGTTAAAAATGTTAAAATAATCATATATATATATATATATATATATATATATATATATATATATATATATATATATATATATATATATATATGTGTGGGTTCACTTTATAATTTCGAAATACTGAAATCCCAAATTTCAGTATCCCGAAATTATAAAGTCGAACCTTTAAAATCGCAAAAGTGTATAATCACAAATCCTAATATCTCAAATTCACGGCTATGGCTTTACGGTACGTTGCGTGCGGTGTTGTGACTGGATGGTATTTCAGACTGGATGGTGTTTCATGTTGTTTATGGATTTAGGTATAATTTAAGGTAAGTGAGTGTTTTGTTAGGGTTTTGTGTGGGAGTTTGATTGTGTGTGAATGTGTTTATTAGTTGTACGTGTTGGTTAGGGTAGGCAGGTGAAAGTATGGGTGTGTAAGTGTTGGATGTGTTGGTGTTTGTATATGTGTTTGTGTGTGTGCGAGGGGCTGTAGAATGTACTGTAGAATGTGTTGGTGTGAGTTTCCTTTCTGGGTCTGTTTGTGTGATCTCAGAGTTAGTATATATAAGTAGGGGGGTGTGGGGGTGTAGGGGGGCTTATATGTAGTGTAGGTTTGTTTGTGTTTTTGTGTTTGTGTGCGTTTTGTTTGTTGTGGTTTGGATTGGATGATGTATGTGTTGTGTGGTGTATGTTGTGTTTCTGTTTGTGATTTTGTGTTTCGTGATTTTGTAGTTTCGGGATTTGGAACATTCGACTTTATGGTTTTGAAATACTGAAATTCGGGATTTCAGTATTTCAAAATTATATATATATATATATATATATATATATATATATATATATATATTTTCTTCGACAGCTTAGGTTGTGGAATGCTCAATGATCGACACTTAAGTGTGAAAGTTTCAAAATCGCGAACGGCCATATACGCAAATTCTTTCCTCGGGAAAGAATTCGCTTGGCAGTTATCGAGGATTTGCCCTTTCCCCAATGTAGAGTGATCTCAGACTTGGTATATTTAGTTAGGGGGTGTAGGGGCACAGCTCTCCATGTCGGGGGGTGTGGGGGTGAAGCCCCCTGGTATATTTAGGTTGAAAAGTTAATTTTATTTGCAGACAGCCTAACAAATTCTTTCCAGAGGAAAGAATTTGCATATATGGCCGTTCGCGATTTTGAAACTTTGACGTTTAGGTGTCGATCATTAAGCATTCGACAACCTAAGCTGTCAAAGAAATAATATAGACCCTATACACATATATATATATATATATATATATATATATATATATATGTATGTATATATATATATATATATATATATATGTGTGTGTGTGTGTGTGTTATTTTTTTTATATTTTATCTAGGTCTTTGGATGCAGTTTCCTTCCTAGCTGGCTGAAATTTACAATTTTTATTTCTTTTAGTTATGTGTTTGAAGAGACAGGACTTGTGTGCTTGAGCTGGACAAAATGCCTCTCCCTCAGAAACTGGGTTGCACACCATGGCTTACACGAAGAATGCCTGGCAGCACCCATTACAGAAAATGCTGAAGCATTACTCAGACAAGTCTCTGCACAGTGTACCAAACATAAATAAATAAAAACAGCACTGTCTGTGGTAAAATACTCATAAGCTGTTTTCTAAGCTCTTTTGATGACATCGGCACCAAAAAAAAAAAAATCTGAGAACATTTTTAGTTACATCACATCTGTAATGCAGATGTTTTAAGTACAACCACATTATGACACATGGACAAAAGTGTATCCAGATAGGTTTAAAAGCCTAAACTACTGACTTGGGACTGCTGACACTACACCCTTTTTACTTTTTCTTAACACAAAAACTTCTTTTCTCCTCTGTAAACCCCTCACCCTAAAATGCAGTAAAGTAACAAATAAATATATTAAAAATATATAATGATTATGACCTGATGCTCAGAGCCATAGCTAAGTCATTTGCCACCCTGGGCAGGTCTCAGGCCCCACTCACCTCTTTTTAAAACTGCTGAGCCTGCTCCTTGACAATTTGCACCTGGGGCAGCTGCTGTTCTTACCTTACCCTAGTTATGACTATTATGATTTTTGACAACTGCCTACTCTGATGCTCTACAGATGGTCTGATGCTGTACAGCTTTCTGTTGTCTAACTTTGGTAACTGTCACCCTTAGCCCCTCTGGATATCCACACATTTGGTTCAGTACCTATCGAGCAACAAGATGATTGACTGAGTAATAAGGGTTCATTTTGTTCGCTTCATTTGTCTTCCATGACCTTAATGTACTCATTGCTAATCCTACCATTGTATATGCTTGTCATTGGACATGCTGAAACCTTTTACCAAGGAATGCGTCTCTGTTTTTTTTAAGCACTGAATGTAGCCTGCATTGTCACCCATGGCATTATAGTGGGCAGTTACAACTGAGTAGACTGCCTTTCCCAGAGAAGCATGTTTCACTATTGGGTATTCTGTTCACCTTTCAGCCGACCAAGATTAAGTGAGTGAATATTTGCAAACTGGGGTCACAGTGTTTTAGTCTTCTATTCTAATGTCTGTCTGTATACCTTTTTACAGATTTTACAACAGCACTAATCTGTATGACTAATTATATTTCCTAAAATGCATACTGGATTGTTTGCTTTCATTTGTGATGAAATTTAAAGACCCAGTAATGGCAAAGTTAAATAGGGGCACTGCCTTAGGTAAGGTTACACCATGCTAAAGCATTCTTAGTTCCATAAACTATGCAAAGAAAAGCAATCAAGAAATGTTAATATTTGTTTTAAGTTAAAACGTAATATACCATATAAAACAAAACTCAGAAAAGTACCTATAGTGATATATTACTGACCAGAAAGACAGTTTGCTTAGTCTACCAGGGTTTGCACCTTGAATCCTGCAGCTGCCTGTACACTTTTTCTCCACTTTCTTGCTTTCATTTCTTTTGCTGATCCTTGCCACCTTGAATGTACTTGCCAAGTCATAGTAGAAAAGCCATGTTGCTTGACCATTCCACACATAAACTTCTTATCAGTGAAGTCAGACTTTCTCTTCAGTCCCAAGGTAAACGTTGTTCCCTGTATTTCTAATTGATGTCCTCTTTACATCACTATTTCCTCATTACTTCCCCTCCATATAGTACCATCTCAGAAGGTTGTCCAGTCAGCTTACGTGTCCCAACCCTTCTATTCTCCAGCATGTAAGCCACCACAGTCTTAACTTTCCATTTCTGGTGTTGTTTTGGCCATTTCCTTATAAGGTCTCCAGAACAGCACTCAGTAAACTGAATGATGTCTAACTAGAATGTGGCATAGTGGTAAAATGACCACCCTGTCCCCAGCATCTATTTCTCTTAGTATGCACCTCAGCATGGCATTGACTTTGGCTGCAGCTTTGTTGCTCCTTACCTGATGGTCTGCTAATGCAGCTACCACCACCCTTGGTCCTTTTCTTGTTTGGTTTGTTTCCTTTCCTGTACTTTATCACTGTATTGTTTTAGCCTATGTACAGCAGTTTGTAGCAACATCTCTGCTCATCTAGTAAGTTTATCCAGATCTCTTCTTAAGCTCCTTCACACCCTCCTTTGTGACTCCCCCATTGGTGTTGTCTAGAGGCAGGACAGTCCTACTCTTGCTGCCCATAGCTAAGTATGAAAGGAGCACATTTAAATGCACCAGGTCCAGGTCCAGAACCAGAAAATAAATCACTTCTCCCTCCCAAGGGAAGGACCCTTGTTCCACCATCCTCTGTATTCCCAATTACAACCACTTTCTAACCATTTAGCTATTTATCTGCTGACCCTTAGTGCCATGAGCTTGATCAGCAGTCTTTAATGGAGGACTCTTTTGAAATACTTCAGCAAACTTAAATGTGTATTCTGTCTACAAGAATACCATTGTACAGATTCTTTGGCTCAGTTGTGGAACCAAATCATGTTAGAGTGACAACACCTTCTAGCTACAAATCCATGCTAATTTGTGTCCTGAATCAGTTGTAACCAAGAAATGTCACCAACCTTTCCTTCAGAATCTTTTTCTATCACCTTCCTAAACATGGAGGGTAAGCATACAGGCCTAGATTAACCAGGGTTGGTCTACCTTTCCTTCATTTCTTTAGTATCTCCTTTCGAGGGGTTGTCATTGCAGTGCCAAACATTGGAGGTTTTAGGTGTCAAACCATATAGTCCTAATTCTTGTCCTTCCTTGATATGTTAAGCTCCTGTTCTACCCTTCCATAATCTACTAGTGTATCTATCCAAATCTTACACCTCCCACTATGCTCATCCCAGACTGGTTTACAGTGATTTTTTTTGGTCCTTCATGAGAATGAAGGTTAAAAAAAAGTTGTTTTACACTTATTTCTGATACTCAGTTACACCCCCCTCCCTCAGCCAACTAGTCTGACTAGTTCCATCCTTTATCTTCTCCTCTGCTGAAAACAACAAATGCTTACTCCCTGCCTTAACTTCCTGCTATATCCTTTCCCTTTCCAATTGTACTTGTTTTAACCTCTGTAGTTATCCTTCTAATAACTCTATGTTGTTATCTTTCTTACTCCCACCATCGCATTCTATCAGCCATATGTCTTTTCCTCATACTTTATTGGCTTCTATCCACAATGTTTAGATATGAATCTCTCCTTCTTCTCTTGATTCTTCTTCTCACCCTATTTGTCATTGTCTCCTTTATAATGTCCATTAACATTTCCTCATTGTCTGCCTTCATTTCCTACCACCCCTTGCTGTCTTACCACCATTTATCCCATTTAATATGCAAGCCCAATAGTTTTGCGATTATACTATGTGCATAGACGACTAGCTCTACCATCTGTTCTGAATCACGCCATATCATGCTCATTCTTTTCTAGCAGTGGCTTGACTTCTTCCTCCTACTCACATTCCACTTTGCTTATTACCACATCTGGGATCATGTTGCTACTAGCAGATTCCTGTGCAAGCTGGAGGAACTATTGTGTAGGCAGAGTTTCTGTCAGTTAATTGTTCCCCTCTTCCATGGGTTCCAGGAATGCTCTAGTCCACCTTGGGTAGGCACAAGTCCACCACAATCACCATGTCTCTCTCCCCTTTCTATGTCTTTATTAATTCTGTTAAACTATCATATTCACTGTCATTATATCAGGTGGCCGGCAGATAGTAATTACCTACCAGCACTTGCCTTCCTCTCCATCTGTTCTGACCAACGATATATCTCTGTTTGAACTTGCACTTCACCCATTACTTTAAACTGCTGCTCCACCCTCCTGATTTGCCCAGTTAGTCCTTCCTGTACCCCTTGTGCTTACATATCGCCATGCTGCACTCCCTTTTTGCTTGGCCCATATCTCACTAATGCATGCTATATTAGCTATATTAACCTACCCTTTAGTCAATGATACCTGCAGCTTCCTTATATTTTACCTAGGTTTCTAGTGTTGTACAGCATTACTTTGATACCCCTTTCCTTTCCCTGCTTTCTTTTTCTGGATTTTTCAACCCTAATCTCTTTCCCATCCTGTTTTATTCCTTCTCTCCCTTTCCACTCTCAGTGATGGTCTACCACTTCCACTTTATGTACATCAGTACAATATAATATATGTACTTTTCCAGTGTGGATTTCAGAACAGTATCCCATCTAGAGTGAAATAAAATCTGTTTATGGTATAGAGTTCTTCTGTATGCTAAGCTTTACCCCGTGTAGTGTACTGGGTTATAAATATTTTAAATATGCATATGCCTTGCTACAAAAAGTTGCATATCATGCAGTATATTTCTTTCTAAAATGTAGCAGACTTAAATGACCACTATGGGCAGAAACTGAAAAAAAAAACATATATATATATATATATATATATATATATTTAGCTTGCTGTTAAGTTCTACTTATTCCAAACCTACCAGCAGCACAATATTGCTAATTTTAATTATAATTGTGTATTGCTAGTTTTACTTTTGTCTAACCTTGAATTCCTTCACAGAGGCAGACATGCTTATTTGACTTTGTTTTCTCAGAAAGTTATTTGTTGCCCATATGCCCTGAAGGGGCACTGCTGATGAGATTACAATTCCCTAATCTGTATTTGCAGATCACTGCCCCATTCACAAAGAAATGTCTGTGAAAACATATTGTAAAAATATAAAGAAATAGCTGTGATAACATGGCTTTTTTGTAAAGATATCATATTAGTTTCAGGTATTACCTTTATTCATTTAGTCATCCATATTGTCATACCTCCTAGCTTGCAAAGCTCATCTAATTAATGAAGTTGCTGTCAGTGGTTATCAGGTGCATTCATTACAAAAAGCTTAACAGATTTACAAATTTACAACTCCAGAAAAGGGAGAGATTACAGCCTTTATGACGGCATAGTTTCAAAGAGTTGTAAATTTTGAGCCTGTATAGCTTTAGAACTTCAGTGAGTGTGAAATAATAAAAAAAAACAATGCTACAAACAGTATGCTGCGTTTGTTTTCCTTAGGAAAAAAACTTTCAAATGTGATAGGCAAAATGATACAACAGTAAGAGACACAAAGTTTCTAAACAAGTATAATGGAATTTCATTCAGCTCCAACATGGTATACACTGAGGAAGCTAACTAGGATCGAAATACCACAGAGTGGGTGAAACTACTAAGTCATTTTTCTAATATGTGAGTCAAAGGGGATCATTCTCTTAAGTAGAGGAAATAGACTCTGGGGAAATTAAATGTTGTGCTCAGGATAGGTCTATGTCAGCTTACTCAAGGGCAATATACTGAAAGTCATAATACTGAATGTATAATGTTGTCTATTTCTAAATCTCGAAAGCTCATAATCTCGAAATTCAAAATATTAAGTCCAAAATCTCAAACTTTGAAAATACTAAAAACTCAAAATACTGAGTACACCAACACTGACAATATTCCAGCACAATTACATAATGAAACATATTACTCTTCTACAACTATAAGCAGGGGGCAGGCCCCCCTGCACCCTCCATGTGGGGGTCTGTGGTCCCCACACCCCCTGCTACTTAAATATATTAAGTCCGAGATCGCACTCCATAGAAGAAAATGGTAAACATACCATTACATGCTTCATGACTGCCTGTTGTAACCTTAGTCATGTTCCCTTTTAATTTGCTCTACAACAACATATCTCATCTTAGTGTAGTAAAGTGCGATCTCGGAGTTGATATATTTAAGTAGCAGGGGGCATGGTGGGTACGGGGGGATGCCCCCTACTAATATTTGGAGTAAACTAATATGCTTTGTCTTATATTTGTTTCTCTATGTACTTCTGGTGGAGAATAGTAAGTGTTGGTATTATTTATTTATTGCATTTGTTTACCGGGATAAGTCCACTGGGCCTAAAAGAGCCCATTTTCAGTGGAGGCCCAGGGAGAAAAGCTCCAACGAGATACAGAAAAAATATAAACATTAATTAGTACAGAAGCAGAAACAGTGTTACAGATAGTAAATATAGTAACATATACAGAATATATACATAAAAGCAGGAATCTAGTTTGTTTGATTACAGCAATATATACAAAAAATATACATTAAAGCAGAATTCAATGAATTCAATCAGATTGGTATAAACAGAGATCAGTATTATTGTACCAGAATCAACAAGTGAAGATAAAAATAAATATGGAGAAAATATCATCAGTCACTACTAGCAAAAGACATAGGAGTTTAGTAATCATATAAGGAGAGTGAAGAGGTTAGGTTATAGAGCAGGAACATGTAGTTTTTCGATATTATGAAATGCAGTAGATTGAGTTTTCAGTATTTTGAGCTTTCGAGATTTTGAATTCAGTATTTTGAATTTCGAGATTATGAGCTTTTGAGATTTAGAAGTGGACCCACAATGTTGCAATATCAAAATGCCAGAATGTTAACATGTTGAAATCAAAATACCTACTCCCCCATATGTAGAGAGCTGAAATTGTCCCCCTTCCACAGGACTCTTGCTAGCGCTCGTTTCTAAGTTTCACTAACAGGTGAATGATATTGTTTGCTGAGTTCTATATACTGGTGCAGTGTGCATATGTAGTACATTTATGCTATTATTAGATGTTTTGAATCCAACACTGTAAAGGTTCAACATTTTGACATTTCAGGATTTTGAATTCAGTATTATGACTTTTAGTATACCACTATTCAGTAAGTTGTCACCTACCTATTTAAGTCATAATTGCCCATTAAGAACTTGTAGGGGCTGGAAGTGCATCAGCAGCGTTGCACTGTTTAGTGAGCATTTTGATGAACGTTTGTATTTTCACACCAGGATACCCCAGGGCACGTCTCTGCTTCCTTTTCTACCTCCTCTGTAAACAGCTGCCATCCTGATATTCTGTCTGTTAAGCATTTTGATTGGTGGTACAGGTAGTATTTCTTAGAGTACGGCTTTGTATCCCTACCACCTAGATGTATTCACAATCATTCCTGTCCTCCTTGTTCTTTCTTTCTCTGTTTCAATGGACAGGTCATTTGTATTCACATAAACTACGACATAAAGCCCCCCTCCCCCGTTACTTGTGACTGGCAAGGTATCCTTCTGATTTGTCTTCTGCAGTGTCATCTCTAATAGCATCTTTGCTGCCTTAACTATTTCTACCCTTCATTCCCTTTTACTACCTTTTTCCATGTCTTCTCCTAAAATTTCTTGATTCATCTATCTTGTCCAGTCTTGTATTCTCCCTTATTTTCCCTTTCAACCCCTACAAATCTTTCTACCTTACCCAGAATCGTCTCAGTTTTACCTCCCTGATAAATACAGCTTCTGCCTGCCTTAACTCCTAAGTCCCGTCTAAAGTACAAGGTTTTTGAACAAATTTGTAACTCACCTATTCTTAGCAACTGACTCAGCCAGACTATGGCAGCAACCACAACCTGCATATGTTACCGAACTCTTCCCTTTACATTTTATTTAATCCCCAGCCCATAAATAAGCATAGTTCCTTCATGAACTCATTTATTAACTTCTCCCTGCCTCACAACCTGAACAAATGTACTCTAAGTGTTGCGGTATTGCCTCTCTTCTGCACAGTGGCAATGCCCTGCCTACCATGACTTGAAACTAGCTAGAAGTGCTATTGTCAAGCAATTAAAAGTGTTGTTAGTTCTTTTAGATAAGCAGTTACAAGTGTTGTTTTGTTCCCTAGAAGAAGCATCTAAAAGTGTCATTCACTGCTTGGATGGAAGCTGTTTCTTGTCTGGAAGAAACAGCTGAAATCTTAAACTGTCTTAGATATTCTTTGAAAGAGTATAAACAAAATATGTTCCCTGTCCCTGCATCCTGCTGCTGTCTGCATTTCTGTTTCTATACTTTCTCCCCTGTTCCCTATTATTTCTCTTTTTTACCATCTGTCTTTCATCCTTTCTTTAAAATAAAACAAAAGAGCATATGTCCCACGTCTAATATTCCTACGAGATCTGAAATGTCTTAATCCCCACTTCTATGTCTTCATTTTTTTTTAATAACTAGAAAAGCAGCGCTTCGCAACTGCACATCTAGGTAGTTTTGACTCAAGGTAGGCAGTGTTCTCATAAGAGGAGTTATTGTTCACTAAATCTACTAATTTACTGCTAAACTAATTCTTCCTTATATTTTGCTTTGTTCTTAATTATTGTAGTTGGGTATCTTTTCCCTTTAACACAGTAGAACAGTCCATCATTATGAAACACAGATTGTTAAATAGTGTTGGATCTTTATGGGATTTGTATGTTAGTATAAGGTTTACACATACTCTCCTTTATAGCAAATGATTATTGCAGCCCTACATGTCAACTGCAGCTCATGAGGTATATCTAAACAAACTGATACCCTTTCCCAATGAGCCTAACATTATTCTCTTGGGAGACTTGAACTATCACTCTCTTAATTGAGAAACCTAAGATTCTGAGACTTTATTAATGCTAGCTAGCTCCCTAAATCAAATGGTTCAAGTTCCAACTAGGGGTTCAAAAATATTGGACCTGGTTCTCACTGATATTGCCACCCTATGCTCAACACCTACAATTGCTGAGTCATTAGTCAAATCTGACCATTGTTTGTTAGCACTCACTCTGAGTTTAAGACCTAATTTACCAGAAAACCATTCTGTCCTCACAGAATATTCTAAGAAAAACTTAATCCAGCTAACTGATGGCCTAATTAAATTTAAGATCCCTCCTCATGTCTAGGAGCCCATCTCACATGCTGCTGCATTTATGGATAATTTCCATCCCCATTTCAAAGCGGCATTGAGGCATTTGTTTCCATAGAACATAAGTACAATGCAAAATACAGGAATAAACTTTTATGGTGGAAACCTAGTACAACTAAATTATACAACAAGAGGAAGAAACTCATAGCCCATAAAAACAAACTTAATACCCCATTATCTAGAGTTGAACTCAAAAAGATCAGTAGAAAATTTAGAAAAAAAACAAATCCTTCAAAAGTAAAGAAATACAACTTGAGAATTGCTACCTCTGATAAGGGCAACCTCAAAGTCTTCTTAATCTATATCAGAAATCTTAGTGGTAATGCTCAGCAATGCGCAGAACTAATACATAATAATAAAAATGCTCATTTGCGAGATCATTCGCCAACAAATTCAGCTCTAACTTTACATCCCTATATCCCCCCTAACTTTCACAAATTTATTAGCACACTCACATCAACCCTTTGAATCACCTCCAAGCAAGTCCAGAAACTCTTTCCTAGGTCAAAAATACTTGGGTCCTCATAAGGTCCCAGGCTGTTTTCTTGTTAGCACCAGATACTGCCTAGTAGACTTGATACTAAGATTGTTCAACCTCAGACTCAACACTAGATTTGCATCGGAAGAATGAAGAATTACAGTAGTTATCTCATTCCACCAGGGAAGATCCACTACTGATCAGGAAACTGTAGATGTGTGAGCATTGTCAGCCTTATCTGCAAAGCAGTGGAACTCATTGTTATGGAACTTACTAATAAGGACAAAGAGGACATAGGCACTCTACAATCCCTGGACTCAAGTCAGTGTGAATTTGTTAAAGGCAGGCCATGCCTCCTGTCCCTGGTAGGCTTACCTGAAAATGTAACCGGGTCATTAAACATTGGCAAATCAGTCCATATTCCTTAGCTGGACCTGGCCAAAACATATTATACCATGCCATATTCTGGCATTATCAATAAGCTAATCAAAGTAAATGTAAACCCCTATGTTATCTGCTGGATAGCAAACTGGCTAACTATAGAATCCACTCTATTAGTGTAGGAGGCAAGCTTTCATCAAAAAGAGTAGTTGCCAGCCTTGTCCCCCAGTGATCGGTCATAGGCACACTTCTCTTTGGGGCTTGCTTCTCTGATGTCAAGACTGGCATCCGATGCTATGATCTTGGGTTACTGGGGTAATGCAAGAATTGCTATGAATGTAGGATTATTTATTTATTTACATATTTAACATTTGTTTACTGGTTAGGTGTAACTGAGACAGAGCCCATTTTCAGTGGAGGTCTGAGGAGAAATGCTCCAAATGCAGGTCTTTGGAATGTGGGAGGAAATCAGAGGACCAGAGGAAACCCACACGAATGCAGGGAGGACATGCAGACTCTGCACAGAAGACACCCAGCCAAGAATTTTATTTTTATTTTATTTTATATTTGTTAACCGCGGGTGTCTGACTGAGCCAAAAAGGCCCTTTTTCAGCACTGGCCTGGGGAGAAAAGCTCCACAAAGAAAAATTACAGACACATTTAGTTATTTAGACATGATCAGTATACACACAAATTACAAGAGACATGTTTTTACAGTGGTATGCGGCACATAAACAGTTACAGTGGAGACAACAAACAAAAAAATATTAATTTTAAAAATAAAGGTAATTAATAGATTTGTGGTGTACAGCTGAAATTTGGAACATAGGTAGAATACATACATAGTACACAGGTACAGCACATACATTGTAGATTAGCCAGTGTTTGTGAGTAAGATTGAAAACTAGTGCAATCAAATCGGAGAAAGTCTTGCTGTGAGGCAACAACACTAACCACTGTACCGAATGAACTGGAAATAACTGGAAGAAACTGGAATGAGACTGGAATGAATGTTTTTATCTGTTAATTACACAAACTTGTGCTGAACAGGTGCCAGTCTCCTTTGTGGGCCAAATCTTCTTGTACCTTTCATAATAGAGTCTGTACACATTGTAGTTCAGTTAAAAATGCTTTATCATGTACCTTGGAGGTAGATGTCAACACTATCCGAATACTGTCTCCAATAACAATGCTGATAAACTGAAATAGTCTGCAGCGTCTGCGCCCACAGTCTTCTTATTCCTTTCCTCCGGAATAGAATAATTAATATTCTGGAATGCTGGATATTTGACCTGACTTCTGTACTCATACTCACTCATACTCAAGTGTCTGTACTGCAGTGACTTTCTGTATATTAGTCCAAACAAACTAACTTAACTAACTGTGTCTGAAGTATTTCCTAAAAATCTACATGTCTCTTTAACCTTGGTTCCCAAGCCTTGTAAGATATGTTGGTTTTCCACATACTGCACATTCTGTTCTTATCAGTATTCCTGACTGAAGGTTATTTTCACTGACTGAAAGAGCAGTCACGGAAACTGTATGCACACTGTGAAGGCCTGCTTTAATATGGCTGCATTTCTAGAGTTATGCAAAGAGAATACTGTATTTTTGTCAAACAAAAATGAAACCTGACCTTACAGGTGGGAAATGTAAAATGTATTGATCGGATTATATACAGGATTAAGATAATAATTCTCCCTGCTTTTACTGGCATGCATATCTAGATTAACTTTCTTGATTTAGACTATAGGTGAAATTTGTTTTAAGCAAATAGACCTGAAAAATAAGACAGAATGATGAAATGTGTGGAAAATTGCAGCTTTCTTATATTTGCAAAATAACTACATATATTTCCCATTAGTGTATTTTCTTAATGAGTGAGAAAAGAAGTCTACAGGTGCAATTAACCATAAGAAGTTTTAACAGTGTGTTTTGAGCTACATTTACAAATATTCTTCCACACAAATGTAACGTTACTAGCTGTCTTCCTCTCATTATTAACTACTTTTCTTGTAGATGAGCTGTCTCCAAGAGAAAGCAATTAATCATAAGATATCAGAATGCTCTGTCCTGAAAGCAATATACAAGCTACAATGTATTTAACATTTAAAGAAGCACTGGCAAATAGTTCAGTAAAAAATAAATGAAATTTTAAACTTTGGGAGTGAATAAAATATTTAAGTAGTTGCCTCCCCAGCAGCTTTAATACTTTAATGCATTTAATATAACAGTGCACAATTTTGTTATTTATATACAGGTAGCCAGTACACTTTATCTTAGAGATAAAAGTTAATGTTTACTGAAAAAATAAGTAAGCAGGAACACAGGCTATAATACATAATTTAGCAGGGCTAACGATGAAAAACGGAAAGGCTGTTGGTCCAGATGACATACCTGTGGAAGCATGGAGGTGTTTAGGTGAAATGGCAGTGGAGTTTTTAACTAGATTGTTTAATGAAATCTTGGAAAGTGAGAGGATGCCTGAGGAATGGAGAAAAAGTGTTTTGGTACCGATTTTTAAGAATAAGGGTGATGTGCAGAGCTGTAGTAACTACAGAAGGATTAAACTGATCAGTCACAGCATGAAGTTATTGGTAAGAGTAGTGGAAGCTAGGTTAAGAAGGGAGGTGATGATTAGTGATCAGCAGTATGGTTTCATGCCAGGAAAGAGCAATACAGATGCGATGTTTGCTCTGAGAGTGTTGATGAAGAAGTACAGAGAAGGTCAGAAGGAGTTGCATTGTGTCTTTGTGGATTTAGAGAAAGCATATGACAGGGTGCCTAGAGAGGAGTTGTGGTATTGTATGAGGAAGTCGGGAGTGTCAGAGAAGTATGTAAGAGTGGTACAGGATATGTACGAGGGTAGTGTGACAGCGGTGAGGTCTGTGGTGGGAGTGACAGATGTGTTTAAGGTGGAGGTGGGATTACATCAAGGATCATCTCTGAGCCCTTTCTTTTTGCAATGGTGATGGACAGGTTGACAGACGAGATCAGACAGGAGTCCCCGTGGACTATGATATTTGCTGATGACATTGTGATCTGTAGTGAGAGTATGGAACATGTAGAGGAGACCATGGAGAGGTGGAGATATACTCTAGAGAGAAGAGGAATGAAGGTCAGCAGGACTAAGACAATATATGTGTGTGTGTGTGAATGAGAGGGAGGATAGAGGAATGGTGAGGATGCAGGGAGTAGAGGTGGTGAAGGTGGATGAGTTTAAGTACTTGTTATTAACAGTTCCGAGTGATGGTGAGTGTGGAAGAGAGGTGAAGAAGAGAGTACAGGCAGGATGGAGTGGGTGGAGAAGAGTGTCAGGAGTGATTTGTGACAGACGAGTACCAGTAAGAGTGAAAGGGACGGTCTACAAGAGGGTAGTGAGACCAGCTATGTTATATGGGTTGGAGACAGTGGCATTGACAAAAAGGCAGGTGTCAGAGCTTGATGTGGCAGAGTTGAAGATGTTAAGATTTGCACTGGGTGTGACGAGGATGGACAGGATTAGGAATAAATATATTAGAGGGTCAGCCCAGGTTGGAAGGTTTGGAGACAAAGCCAGAGAGGCAAGATTACATTGGTTTGGACATGTGCTGAGGAGGGATGCAGAGTATATTGGGAAAAAGATGCTAAGGATGAAGCTGCCAGGTAACAGGAAAAGAGGAAGGCCTAAGATAAGGTTTATGGATGTGGTGAGAGAGGACATGCAAGTGGTTGGTGCAAAAGAACAAGATGCAGAGGACAGGAAGAAATGGAAACAGCTGATCTGCTGTGGCAACCCCTAACAGGAGCAGCCTAAAGAAGAAGAAGAAGAACTTTACTTTTAGAATAGGTAATGCCTGTGGACACAGCCATTGAATTATGGTAACTGATCCTACCTGGAGGTGTACATTTCATTTTTTACTGTGTCCTTTTGCAAAACTGGGTACCCATGTACTTACGACATAAGTGGTACCCCTTTAAAAGTTGGCTCGGCCATTAGGGACTTTTACTAACAACAAACTATTCTTTGATCACCATGTATGCACTGTTGCTAAGAAATACTTTTACTCAGCCAGATTAATCACATGGTATATTTTCATCCAGATCTAAGAAAGTTATCATCTCTCGCATCTCTTCCTCGTCAGGCTAATAATAGAGCATACGGTATGTACTAGTTTAATTAGATGTATTGCTTCATTAAGATAATCAAGAGCATGTCCTCCTCAAGCTATTCAGACCACCTGTCTCTTTTTTTTTGTTTCTTACAGACTCTTGAGAGATGACTACTGTCTGTCATGCAGAGCCCTGAAGGATACCATCCTATATGACCTCCTGCACGTCCACAAAACTAAAGACACCCTAAGCACCCATTCAAGAGATCTCAATTTCCACCAAAATAGAAACAGAACCTGCTTGTCAGATATACATATATATATATATATATATATATATATATATATATATATACCAGATTTATCATAATGTAGTTGCATGAAGGCAAGCCAATTACAAGAGAATGTTTCTCTGAGACAATTTGCTTAAAAGATTTTAGAAGACAGTAGAAAGAATTGTCAAAGGACGATTAGAGACAGCTAGTGAGAAAAGTGAGTTAAGGGCAGAAAGTAGATTAAGGTATGTTTTTTTTGTAACCACTTAACCCAAAAACTATATTCATCTTAATGACATATTTCTTTTTATACATCTTGAAATAGTTTTGCTATACTTCTGATTACTGACACTGTATAACATTGTATTGCTACTTAATGCCTTGTAATAATCCTGTAACATTGCTGTTTAATGCTAATTTATAATGAAAATTGTATAATATGTTGGAGCTTTTCTCCCCAGGCTTCCACTGAAAAAGGGCTCTTCAGCTCAGTCGGACAATCCCAGTCAACAAAAGTAAAATAAATAAAATAATAATATATATATATATATATATATATATATATATATATATATATCCCAGATAATCCCTCTTTTATGGAATACACTTCCTTTGGATATAAAGTGAAGCAGCCACTTGACCCTTTTAATCATAATCAGGATGAATGAGTGAGCAATTGTAAATGCATTGCAGGTCTGACCCCTCAGGCCTCAATGAAAGGATTCAAAACTAGATATAAACTAGCCAAATCAATGGGCACCTATGATTTAGGATATTGTGTTATTCTTTGTATGAATGCTCTTCATTTCTTTTACCCTTTAAGTGAAACCTCACATTTTTTTTTCTTTACCGTCATTGTTTTTTTTTTTTTTTGGTGCCCACACTGAAAACCCATATTTCTACTATTTCTTGTAAGGATGATAAATACTGACAGTAAAACACTTGTGTCCCTTGAGGTATTAGTCTCTGAATACAAGTTGCTTTGGGGGAGGCATCTTTACAATGTTTTCTACATATCGCTTTATTCAGAGTTTCAGCAACACTACTTATCATTGTATTCGTTGCCTTTACTTATGGCATCATCTGCCACATGATCAATTCTGGAAGATATTATTGACCTTAAATCACCTATAATCTTTGAAGGATGTCTGAAAATAAATATATTAGTGTTTTCTGAATCAGTTTGTAGTAGATATTTGAGCTTAACTAAAGTCTTGCAAACACAACAGCAGAATAACTAAGCATACCTAATTTAGTCTGCAGTGTGTGCTTATCAGTGACAGGAAATATGTGAAAATTTCTGACTCATTTCTACTCAGTGTAAATCTCCAATAGGTATGTTTTTGTAGCATGGAAAATATGTGAAGTTGTTACCTTGTTCTATGAAATATATAGAAAAGTATATGGAGTTTGTAACTGAAGAATGTAACTTCCTTTTGCCGGGAACTACAGTAATTATACATAAAATTTGAAAATTTATTTATTCTACCCTCTTTACAAGATCTAGGAATGTTCCTTGGCAAGGAAGCTAACAAGTTATAAAGTGCAATTCCAAGATTCTTTAAGGAGATAGTTAACTTGAGTTAAATAGGTTCACTCATACTAACAAGTCTTTTTACTTGAGCAAGTAAGAAGACTCATTAGTATGTAAATGTAGTACTACACTCAATCCAAGCCCTTCTCATACTCCAGAATATAGACATCTGTGCAGTTATCCAAACATGGTTTAAAGTGGTAGGGACTAACCTGGCAGTGCAAGGTTTCAGTACCTTCTGCACTTTTATCCCAATAACTGCATAGACAATGGCTAAAGGTGGAGGTGTTTCAATAAACATCAGTAACAAGCATATCTCTAGGGTGGTTAAACAGGATGATGCACTGGAGTTTCTCCACATGTTGATCACCATAGACAAAATCCCATATCCTAGCCAACTATGGGTTACTCTCCATATCCAAAGTAGCTCACACTGCATACTTGAACCTACTGGGGACACTTACCATTCAACCTAACACTCTACTCATGGGATACTTTAATTACCCCTTTATAGACTGGGAATCCTACATAGCCTCAAATCTACATGCACAGAGATTCCTGGACTTCATAAATACAAATATCTTTGCCCAAATAGTGAACATATTCACTAGAGGCTCTAACATACTAGACAGCATACTGAAAAATATGGGAGAATGTCCCCAGTATTTCTTCCTTCCTGATAAGATCCAACCATAAAGTTATCTCCTTTGAAATCAAAATCAGCTCTGTAGCCCCAGTAAAACCAGTAACAGAATCTATTCCAAGGGAAACTACCTTTTATTAAGTGATGGTTTGTCAAAATGCAATGTGCCTTCCAAACCCTGAGAACTTAGTATTCTATGCTGAAATGTTCTTAGAAACTGTACAACCATGTTGATGCCTGCATAAAGGCTAAGCTACCTACCAAAGTAAGCCCAGAACAAGCCTCAGAAACAAACCATTTTAGTAGCATCCCATATTAAATGGGCTATATAATAAAAGGTAAAACATATGACAAGGACATGCATCTGGAGCATTTCTCCCCGGGCCTCCGCTGAAAACAGACTCTGTGGAACCTAGTCGGACATTCCCGGTCAACAAATGTTAAATAAATAAATAAAATAAATATGGTAAAAATTGAGAAGGGTAATGCCCATAAAGATAAAAACTAACTCATCAAACTAATTAGGCAACAAAGAGATCTAATTAGGTCAAGCAAAGCCAACTTTGAGGTTAAGATAGCCTCCAAGGTGAAAGATAACCATAAGGCCTTCTTCAGCTATGTCACAAACCTCAAAGGCAGCAAACAGCAGTGTACAGAACTGCTGGCTAATGGTGGTGCATTCATCAAACCTGGTGATATAACAAACCTGTTAGTGGACAAATTCAGTTCCAACTTTACCCCACTCCCACCCCCACCCCAACTATCCTCCAAGAAATACCCACAGGCATAACCCCTCCAACTATAATTAGGGAGCATGTACTGTGTTGCACTCACTAAAGCTAAGAACATAGCATCAGTGGGCCCCAGTAACACCCTGAGATGCCTCCTGAACAGTCTAAAATACAACTTATCTGGACCCCTGGAGTCATAGCTTAACTGCAATCTTAAAACAGGCTTTGTGACATGAGAATGGAGGACTAAGATGGTCATCCCCCTTCATAAGGGAGGACCTTCAACAGATCCTGAAAACTACACACCTATTAGTCTGTCTAGTATTATTTGTGAAGCCACAGAAAGAATTATCATGAAAATTATCAACAAGAACATAGGAGACCTCAGACACAGGATCCATCCTAGTTTGCTTGTCAAAGGAGGGTTATGCTTACTGAACCTGGTGAACTTCTTTGAAAATATCACTTTGGCAAAGGATGAGAGAAAAGTGATGCATATTACCTACACAGAAGTGGCTATACCATTCGATACAATACCCTATTCAGGCATTGTCAATAAGCTTATGGAACTAGGCATAAATCCATTCAGACCCAAGAGATTAGTATTGGTGAGGCCACCTACACAAAGTGGCCATTCATCAGTACAGTCCCTCAGGGCCCTGTTCTGGACCCACTCCTCTTTGGCATCTAATTCTCGGATGTCATAGCCAATGTCAAAGGCCTCTGGCTAACCACATTCACAGATGACTGCAAACTTGCAGATAGGAACACCCTTTAGGAAGATCTAATACAAAAAAAACTTGATGCCAAAGCCATGACTTAAAACTCAATACCAAGAAATGCATTATAGTACTTTTTGGAAAGTTGGCCACCCTGGGTAACTGCATCATCAATAAAACATCCCTAAAAGCTGATGTATATAGTAACCTGGCCTTCGACTAACATTTGTCCAAGGTACAGGCATAAACAAAACCACTGCACCAGATAAAGTCCAGACCAGGATCTAAAAGTATAATGCAAGAAATCCAAACAGGCAAAGGACATGCACGGCATAAAACTAAATGATTTATATAAGAGCTTTCCCGTAGTATTCCTACACTTTATCAAACATAAAATTCTATCACAAACCTAAAAATTTTAAAAACTGTTAAACCAATCATTGCTAGCAACCTTTTTCCCTCCAGTTAAATAATTAGTGGAAACCAAGTGATTTAAAGTAACCTAACTCTTTAGCAAAATAAGTAAATTTTTTGTATGTTCCAACCACAACTTATATAATAGATTTCAGATATAATAAATAAGACATATATTGCAGTATCTAAACAGTATAATATGCATCATACATAAAACATTTCATCATGCTGGTTGCAAATATACTAATGTTTTGGAAAATTTAATGCAGAACTGTGTCAACAAAAGCTGAAACAGTCCTGCCATCCACATAGTTAAATAGTATACACCTTATATGAAATTTACATGCTACATGAGCACTCTTCAGTCCATTAAGATGTTCAAAAAACAAACACCTAAACTAACAAAAAAATATAATGTATAAATAAAACCAAGCATCATAGCTAAATACTGCTAACATAAAAATGTGTATATATAAAAAACACAATAAAAACAGAAAATATATGCATAAATAAATAATATAATATATAAAGAGTATATATATATATATATATATATATATATATATATATATATATATAAGCAGACACACCTATACCTACTATAAAAAGATGTACATGTAACAGGCAAGGCAAACAAAGTGTATTAAAGGGGGGGGGTGGAAGGTTAGCACATATATTACAGCAACATTGGTATAAATAAAAAACAAGCATCATAGTTAAATACTGCTAACATAAAAAATGTGTATATATAAAAAATACAATAAAAACAGAAAATATATGCATAAATAAATAATATATAAAGAGTATGTGTGTGTGTGTATATATATATATATATATATATATATATATATATAAGCAGACACACTTATAACTACTATAAAAAGATGCATATGTAACAGGCAAGGCAAACAAAGTGTATTAAAAGGGGGGCTAGCACATATATTACAGCAACATTGGAGACACCAGAAGTGCTATGGCCAAACATATTGTTGAAGAAGGTACCATCCATAGATTTGTATTTTTCATCATAGAGATCTTGCCAAGCACTATAAGGCTAGGGAATAATAGGAACACACTTGAAAAGATTGAGCAAAAATGGATTGTTTTGCTACAAGCTGACAAGGGCATGGGTTTGAATGAAGCTTTGTCACTGAAACCCTTTTTAAGGGATAGAAGGCTTAGTTACATGTGCTAACCTTCTCCCCTCCCCTTTTTAATACACTTTGTTTGCCTTGCCTGTTAGATATACATCTTTTCATATTAGTTATAGGTGTATCTGCTTATATATATGCACATACTCTTTATATATTATTTATGCATATATTTTCTGTTTTTATTGTGTTTTATATATACACATATTTTTATGTTAACAGTATTTAGCTATGGTGTTTGGTTTTATTTATACATATATTTTTTTGTTTGTTTAGGTGTTTGTTTTTTGAACATGTTAATAGATTGAAGAGCGTTCATGTAGCAGTTTGTTTTTTATTGTAAATTTCATCTAAGGTGTATACTTAGTTAACTATGTGGATGGCAGGACTGTTTCAGCTTTTGTTGACACAGTTCTGCATTAAATTCCCCAAAACATTAGTATATTTGCAACAGCACGATGAAGTGGTTTATGTATGATGCATATTATATTGTTTAGATATCTGCAATATATGGCTTATTTATTATATCTGAAATCTATTATATAAATTGTGGTTGGAACATACTAAAAATGTACTTATTTTGCTAAAGTGTTAGGTTACTTTAAATCACTTGGTTTCCACTAATTATTTAATTGGAGGGAAAATGGTTGCTAGTAGTGATTGGTTTAACAGTGTTTAAAGTGTTTAGGTTTGTGACAGAATTTTATGTCTGATGAAGCATAGGAGTACTACATGAAAGAGCTTATATGTTTCTTACTAAATAAATTGTTTGTTTTTTGATGTGCATGTCCTTTGGCTGCTTGGATTTGTCCAAGGTAATAAGAAAATCCTACTATGTCACTCAACGTATATGTAAGGGCATGGCAACTAGATCTGGAGAGGTCATCCTATTTTCTGTTCTTGGCCCTCATCAGAGCTATCATTGAGTATACTGCCCCCTATGGTATGTACCTGACCAGACACATGCAGCAACTGGTTTCCTCACAAAAAGAACACACAGAAAAAGAAATGTACTATGCTGATCACCTCAAAGCCCTGTCTCTTTACTTTGTATCACACAGACTTTTGAGAGATGGTCTTTGACTGGTGTATAAGGCATCCCTGTACCCTGCTTTGATGATCTTTTGCAAATCTACAAAACAAACAGCATCAGAACTACTAAATCAAAATATGCAAATTTTGCTTGTGACATAAATATGACATGTTGGAGAGACATATATGTTTCTCAGAGAATTCCCATTCTCTGGAACAGGTTCCCCATCTATGTGAAGCAGAGTTTCTGCCTAACTCTAGTTAAACACAACATAGACCAATGGATGGGTAATCGGAAATTCACCCCTGTCCTGACACCTTTCTCTCTGACAGACACAGACAGTCAGTAAATCACTCTCTATATAAATCAAATTCGTGGGTCACATTTGGGTTGCACAGACAGGCTTATAAGGCCCTAGTGATTGTTAACCTAGTATACACTTATAAACCAATGAACCAAAGTTGCATCTTTGTTCTATATAGAAAGATATCCAAATAACTCAGTCGGAAAACAATACAGAAGAGAGAATTACTACCTTGCAGCTTGTAACTTGCATATGTCTCTGTAGTTACATCTCTGCCTGATTTGTTCTGAAAATTCAGTCACTTTAGATTTAGATTTGGTAATTGTTTTAGATATGTCTAGCTAGATAAAAAGATTAGTTACCAGCAGACATTTTATTGCTTGTATTCAGTTTGTTTAAAATTATTATTTTCTGTTGCCATGTGCAATTCTGTACACTTGTGTATGTAAATGAACTGCTTAACTAATTCTTTCTTAAAATACTTTTATTTGGTCACTGTTAAAAAGCTTGTGCCCAGTCATCTTTTACTTAATAGTTAATAATAGGGCATTTATTACTTAATAGTGACAAGCCATTGGTATTCTCCTTTAATTGGCCATACTGCCCAATGGCACGTTACCATTTGTGTTTATAATTATTTGGCTTGTTACCAAGAATGAAATAGTTACTAGAAGGTCCTCAACTAGGTGATGCGCAGTGGTGACAGTTTAGTACCATGAGCCAGGAGAGAAGGCCATATTTTTGCAAAATATTACCAGGCTTCCAAGGAACTGCGTATTTGTGTTTGTGTATAAGATCATTCAACGTACAGCTAATGTAGGCAAGTGATCACTGGAAGGCAATGAAAGACAGAGATGGAAAGACAAAGAGAGAGAGAGGTGAGAAAGGGAACTGAGTAGCTAGGCCAAAGACTTTGTTTAGTGAGGTGTTTAACGTATAGCCTGCTCAAGGACATGGATAGTGTAGGCCCATCCCCAAGGCAACATTGCATATTTTCTGCATGCTCTTGTAGCCAGGCTGCACTTAGTGAGCTGTGTGCCATTTGCTTACTTTATTTTGTTTATCAACAAAGGTGTGACTCTAGAGATCATACCTCTGGTGGCCATCAGATTTAATATTTTAAGATTTTTATATTTAAAAGATTAAATTTATTGGAGGGCAGTAGAGTATATCATGGCATCACAGTCCCTGTCCACTATCATTCCATCCTTTACAAGGATATCCTGCCACAATTTGTCATCTTGATATAATTTAATTTGTGTGGCAATCCTACTTTTGTCCTCAGTAGTTGAAGCAGCAACAAGGAGCTGAGAGTAAGATGTGATCAGTGTTTGTATGTCAATAACCATGGATCCCACTGGTGACCACCAGAGGTGAGTGAAGCCATCAGGTTGAAGAAAGTAACCTTCATTGTAATGCTAGGTGGGAGTATCCAGACTTGTTAACAGTCTAGAAGGAGGCACCTGCCGTAATCACTGAATTAAAAATCCAGGTGTCGCAGAAATTAAATAATGCCACGAATAAACGACTTTCAGGTGGTCTCAAAGAGGTTCTGTCAAACAATCTGGTGGTTCGGCAGGAGGCAGGTGGATATTGCCCAGGCAGTTCTCAGCAAATAGGAAAATACAATCTCAAGTGTGGATATTTTCAGGAGGTAGAAGGATGTTGCAATGTGGCATTTAAATAATTATAAGGTGAGAAGGCTGTGGAACTGGATGAGATCTAGTTAGAAATGCTGAAAGCACTGGGCATTGTTTCATAGTTAACACACCTTTTCATTGTTGCATGGAAGACAACAGTATCTCGGCACTGGATGTAATCATGCTACTCCACTGAAGGAACTTTCAGCGAGTGTCAAAAACACAAAAAAAATAACTCACTGAAAACCACTATTAAGTGAACTTCAAAGTGTATATATATATATATATATATATATATATATATATATATATATATATATACACACACACACACACACACACACACACACACACACACACACACACATATATATATATATATATATATATATATATATATATATATATGCATATATAAATATATATTGCAGGAGGGCAAGACACCCTGCACTCTTATGCATGAGGATACCCCCATGCTTTCCATATGTATATATGCTTACTCCATGATTACAGAACAGTGGAGTAAACAATAAACTCCATTGTCACCAAAAGTGGCTTTCAGTAAATTTACTTCAGTACATTGTCATTTGCTGAAAGTCAGTTCTAACAATTGACAGGCTGTTGCTTGGGAAACTGACTAGCTGGTCTTCATGTTCAAAAAGTTTGACGGAGGACTCTGTCAAGGTCATGTCTTTCCTTTCTCCCAGTTCAGGATTTTCACAGACAGAATCCCTACACTAGGCTGGTTTTCCAACTACCTTACAAATAGACAACAAGCAACCAGATGGCACTAATCCCTGTCTACTTTCCTCAACATCGATACTGGAGTCCCACAAGGGTCCATACTAAGTCCACAGCTCTTCAGCATTTTCATTAATGATTTCCATACCAGCATACCCCATGCTTATGTCATCCAATATGCAGATACTCCGCCATCATCTGCATGGCCAAGTCTACTTCAGAACTACTTACACTCACCCAAAATGCCTTCACCTCCACTGAAACCTGGATAACAACCATTTAGCCCTAAATGTTAATAAAACCAAACTCATGTTATTCGCCCCTCCAAAAAAAAAAACACCTCTTCTTCTTCTTCTTTCAGCTTTTCCCAGTTAGGGGTTGCCCCTAACCAAAAATTAATTTACCATCAACTCACTCAACACTTGCCTTGAAGTAGTCCCATATAACAAACTTCTAGGGGTCATCATAGACGAACACCTAACTTTCGACCAGTATATTAACACAAACATCAAAAAAAACCCATCAGAAACTAGGCATCCTGTAGAGGCAGAAATACTTCCTCACCTATGCAACAACACTATCCCTTGCCTCCTCCTTTTTACTTCCATCCTTGCTCTATGGTGCACCTCTCCTTACTAATATACAGTCCTCTCAAGTCCAAACTGGACTCATGCTACAATAAAATCACAAAATTTGTAACCAGCGCCAAACACTCCTCCCACCACTGTGTATCACTCCAAGGTCTAAACTAGCTAGAACTTCCCCAACATCTAACATACCTGCAACTAACCACAGCTCATAAGCTAATCTATAAGCCTTCTAGTTGTCCTGCCCTCTCCTCTCTGTTCACCATGTATCACCCAAATAGACATCTGAGATCAGTCAGTCAGATGCTCCTTAATGTAGCAAAACCTAACCTTTCTGCCAGTCAAATGCATTACCCATATGCTATAGCAAAACTATGGAATGCTCTCCCTATTTCAATTAGGTCCACTAGCAACTCTGAATGTTTTAAGACTTCACTGAAACAGCACTTGTTCTCCCATTGGCTATGTACATATACCAGCACTAACTATCAAAAAACCCAATATTCCTAGCCTTCCTACTTTTCCTCCCCATCTCACTTATGGCTCAGACTCCTCATACATTCATTGCTTCCAACTTACTAAGTCCAAAATGTGCCACCCAGCCACACATACTGTACTATATCAGTCACCTACCATATCTTCTATTCACTCTTGATGGCTATATAATAATAGCTCTAAGGCTGTACCTTACTTTCAGTATCTTTAATCAGCTGCTCTTCATCTTTGCCTCTCTATTGCAAATCTGCAATACTGTATTGTTCACCCATTCACTATTGTCCCATGTCATCAATTGTATTCTTGTTTGGCTTGCATACTTAAAATCTAACATCTGTAAAACTAGTATTATCGATTTCATTGTACCACCTATTCTGTAATGTGTTCTTTACCATCACTGCTTGATTTCTGTATTTTGATTCTGTAGCTTTATCATGTTTTGCTTTTTGGAGCTTTTCTCCCCGGGCCTCTACTGAAAATGGGCTCACCCTGGCCCAGTAGACCTCCTGGTAAACAAATGCAAATAAATAAATAAATAAAGGATATAAATATACATAAGAATGATATGTAGTTTGTGAAGAAGATGTTTGCATCTTTATTGTTTGTAGCTAAGGGCCCCTTGGTCTCAAGTGGCATAATCTCCAATGTGCACTGGAGTGATTGACGGTAGAGCATAATAAGTCTGCGATGAAAAATCAGTACCTCCAAATCAGAAGGATCTTACCAAGAACAGAGAGGCTCACAAGTGAAAGGAATTTAGTGGAAGATTTTAAGTGTCTTTTTCACATGCATGGGTAGAAGAGATCACAAGATTAATTAGAAGTTCAGTGCAAGGTCAACAGTACTGAAGGAATTTTTTTTAAACTGTGTTGGGGAAACAAGATGTGTGTGTGTGTCATTGAATGAAGCTCTCAGTTTACCATTGTCTGTAATCTATCCTCCCCTAATATCACAAGCTTCAGGTAAAGACCGAAAGGATAACATCACAGACACAAGTAACAAATAAGAAATTATTTAGCTGGCTTCCTGGTCTCCTGCTATATGACTGAAGCGATCAACAATCCAGTGGAAGCTTCGAATAGAGGTACTACTCTTCCAGGTTGAGAGGAGTTAGTTGAGGTAGTTTGGCACCTAATGAGGATGACCTCTTTGATCTTACTTTTTCATAGGTTAACAGGTGAATATTAGGCTATCAGTCAACAGATTATTACAAGCCTAACCAATAACATCCCTAGTTAGAATCAAACCCTGTATCTTACATCTGTGAGGTAAAGACCTTAACCATTATATGAATTTGTCTCCTTGAGGTGTACTAGTCATAGCTCATTAGGGGGAGGCCACAGGCCAGACACAGGACATGCTGGAAAGATTATATCACTCAGCTTGCCTCAGAATGTTTGATGAGGGAAAGTGTGATCTTCCCTGCTAAACAAATGATCACCACTACTCTCAAGACAGGGAGCTCAGAAAATAGAGAAACGGACGGAGGGATGGATGGATGGATGGATAACAATGTTATTTCCATTGCGAGGTACCCACACTGGGCCAGTGATCAAGGAGCCTGAATCCTCACCACTGACACTAGAGAAGGATGTCCACTTGGAATACAAATGGATACACACAGTATTTCCAGATGCAGACCTCTCTACATCAAGCACATTTTCTCCCAAGAGCACACAGGGAACACAGTTAGCCCGGGGTCTGTATTTCTCTATCAGTCTCCCTCCAGGTCCCCAGTAAGACTCCCCACTGGTACAGCTGTTGGGTTAGGTCCTCAGCAGAGTGTCCAAGTCAAGTCCTCCAGCACCCTCTCTGTGAAACCAGTGCTTCACACTCTGAGATTTAATTTTCACACACACACACACACACACACACACACACACACACACACACACACACACACACACACACACACACACACACACACCTGGGAAAGGCTGGCACAGATCACCCGCTCAACCAACTTTGCCCAGACTATAAACTAGATTCACTGCCACCAGTCAGTTACTATAAGGCTTTTAAAAGGGTATCCGATTATGCTGAGTGAAGTTACAAATGGTAATGTTAACCAAACAGCCAAATGCAAAAATTATATATACAAACTGAGCAAAGCAAAATGTAACAAAAAGCTGTTTAATATGGCAGAGCTTTCAGGTAAAAACCTTTCATCAGTGCATAAAACACAGCATCTAACCTCCTTTTTTATATATATTGTTAATTGATTGATTGATTGATTGATTGATTGATTGATTGATTGATTGATTGGCTGTGTGTTGTATAAAAGAAGGAGGTTAGATACTGTGTTTTATAGACTGATTAAAGGTTTTTACCTGAAAGCTCTGTCGTATTAAACAGCTTTTTGTTACATTTTGTTTTCCTCAGTTTGTATATATAATTTTTGCATTTGGCTGCATTTTATGAACTAAGCTTCGTTCCTACCATCTTGGTTAATTGTTGTAATGTTGACCAAGCAGCAAGGCTTTCAGGAGTAGCCAGAGTTATCACCATATATATATACATATGCAAATACTCTCAAAGCTTAAATATTTTCTACAAAGGACCAGCCACAATGAAACATTTAAATATATTTAATAATAAACAATGAAAGAACAAGAAAGTACTAAATATTTACAGCAAATACGAGTTTCAGTCACAGGAATATTGAAAATAACAGGTGGAAAGAGTCTCATAGTTACAGAAAAACAGTATTTTTAATCTCACTATATTTTCCTGACTAATCTAAAGAGAATTACTGTTCCCTAGTTAAGTTACTTACTACGACAAGGCAAGAAGCTGTGGGTGAGTGGACCTTGTCAGATTCAAGACAGAACACAGAATGCTGAGAACAAACTCCCACTAATATCTAAATATTATTTTTGCTTACAGAATGACATCACACACATCTGGTCATCTGACTCTGTTTTCCATGCTGTTACCAACACTAGAAGCCAACAGGATTTTAGCACCTGTGTGTTACCATACACACAGATGGAGCTTTGCTCAGATCTCCTGGAAGTCATAAAACCATTTCACTCTTCCTACAGGAGCTGCAACCTATTCTCTAGCACAGACATTGTGTCTTTGGCTCCCTTCAAAACTATGGGATAACATTTTTATGGCTTAACCCATAAAGTGATTTAATTTCAAGAATATTTTGCAAAGTCAGGTGGATTAAAATTAACCTCTTCATTTCCAGTATATGCTGTTACAATATATACATTTAAACAGTTACAATAATGCATGTACATCTCTTTTACTTCCAGCAAGGCACACTGTTGATACATTTAACACAAGCAAACCTCACAAATACATTTTCAGCGCAAGTATCTGTACAAATCAGTCTGATATACAAATGACATATAATTATTTACAAAATTCCAGCTAGCTGTGCTGGCATATGTTACACATCCACTGCCCTACTTCTCCAATCATCACATCCATATTTTATTGTCAGACTCTGTTAATGGAAGATTAGGCCCAGTAATGAGCCTTGTGGAACTCTTCTGCTTAGTTGTCACAACTTCCCTGTGTCTTCAAAATGCAGTTGCTGTTGTTTGCTTTACACTGTTGCATGTTAATTGTCTGCCTTACAGAGAGGCATGTCTATAAGATTTGTCTTCTCCTTTGCGCTGCCAGTTATGCTGGTTCCCCAAAATGCTTCTGCAGTGTCTGAGCTTGACTTAGAAGCACTGAAAATCGATCTGAAGTACTTAAAAGCTAAATTAGATCTTTTAAGTGAAAACCATTTAAAAATGGTATTTTGCTACCTAAAATTTCACATAGAAATGCTATTTGGTCCTTGAAGGGAAGGGTCTAAAACTGTGTTTGCTGCATGGAAAAACATTTTGACTTGCTTAGAAATCTTAGAAGATAATACTTACAAAAGTGTTGCCAAATTAACTTGCTTGCCTTTATTCTACCAATTCTCCAGCCATTGCATCTGTGAGTCCATTCTCTCTCTCTATCTCTCAGCCCTCTCTCTCTGTCTCTCAGCCCCTCTATTTCAGTATTAAACATTCTCTCTTAGGCTTTTGGGGACTGATTTACAACATTACTTAGAGGTGTGGCTAGAAAATGTGCCTTCTTTCCTGACCTGGTACCTAGCCTGATTCCCTGAAACACCTTTGCAGTGCTTGAGTGCAACTTAAAAGAGATGAGAAGTTCTGCTGTCTAGCACATAAAACCATGGTTAGTGTTTTACCTGTTTTGTTGCTTGGAAGGAGTTATAAAAAGTGTCCTTTGGTTCTTGGTGGGAAGTATGCAAAATAATTATTTGCAGCCTTTTAAAAACACCTGAAATTGTCTTAGTAGATAGTGTTCAGAAATGTCTCAACATCTGTTCCTTTTTATCATATCCTCCTAAGGCTCTTTGTTCTGTTTCTGATCCCTTGCTCACTCATCTTTTTTATGCCTCTCCTCTATCATCTGTCTCAGGCTACTGAGATCTAGTTGGTCACCTTACTGTGAGACATTACAAGAATAAGTGTCTTCTAACATTCCCTTCCATATAGTCTAATTGCCTTTTGTAGTGCAAAACCTCAGCATAAAAGAATTGAGAAACATTATTAGCTCTTTTAGTTAGAAGCACCAAGAAATGTTGCTATGCTTACTGGAAGATTCACTTAAACATGCTGTTTCGATCTTGTAGGAGCATGTTTAAAATCATTATTTACTGCATAAAAAGGGCATGGAAATGCTATTTTACTAATTTATGTCCTTCCAAAGACAGCTTTCTGATTTATGCCACCTTGAATTCTCATATATTTGTTGCATTGACCACCTTTTGATGTATCCTGGTGCATCATACCTCTCAACTGTCCATATTTTCATAGAATGTCTGCATTTTTATTTATATTTTTAGTTTGCTGATCATAAAATTTGTGTTTTTTCTGGCAAATTATTGAGGATTCAAGTAAACAATGACAGACAACTGAGTGTCAGACTTCATATCTGTCATAAAATACATGCTAATATAAAACCTGTTATTCAGTCAGCTTTCTAAGTTTCTATGAGCAATACTTAAAAATCTGTCCCGAATTTTGGGCCTTTGTCCCCCCCACCACCACTATTTGGATTTGTCCAAATTTCTTCAGCTAAGAGGTTGAGAGATATGTGGTCCATGCATCCACAATCCACTCAGTAAAAAAAAATCCCTCGTCTCATATTTGTCTTCCATTTTGAAATTGTGTTTCTCTCTTTCTGTGCAGTCTCTTTTCAAAATATTGGCATATATAAACATTATTTCTTTGGGAGATTTCAAGGCACTGTTCTTATAAACTTGACTGATTTCCTTAAGAATGTTCAATACCTAATTTAAATCTTTTCTCATCTCTTCAAAATTATACCTGTTAAGTGTTATTAACTTTTACTTATGAAGTTGGTGAAGTAGATGTGTATTACCTTGGTGTTTCTCTTCTGAGGAATCAACATCATTATTATCATCAGCATCAGCAACTCTCTTTGTTAGAGTATGCTCAACAAGATATTAAGGTTGAAAGTAATTCTGCTACAAATATGTAACATAAATAAGGTATAAAAATAAAGCTTGCTTAAATGTAGAAATAGAGTTTAGCAATATGTGACTAGCATCCATACTAAATGACTGTGGCTTGAAAAATAAGGAATTTGCTTAATGGAAATGTTTCCTACAGAATCAACAATAATGTATGCATTTCACACTGTCAGCAAGAAAGCTGACCTCTTACAGACTTAAAAACAGGATGTATGCATTCCACATGGTCAGTAAGAGCAAAAATATAAAAAACAGGATGTATGCATTTCACTCGGTCAGTAAGAGCAAAAATGTAAAAAAGAACAGGATGTATGCAGCTTCTTTAAAGAATGGGCAACAGGAAAACAACCTGTACATGTTTCTATTATATGACATTAAGCAAGGAAGTTTGAATGGATATGCTTTCATCAAATCACCATTTGCACAAGATGTTTCCTTAAAAGACAATACCAGTATTATTTCTCTACAGGATGAAAACATATTTTTCTGCAAACACCAGCAAACAGATGTTTTCATACAAAGACCAAAATAGAATACCAAGGAGAAAAACAGGATGTAAAACCACTATAAAGATACTATAGCAGATAACATTGTTAGAGATATTTTGGTAGGCACACCCATTTGTTCCAATAATATTGTATCTCTCACATCATCCATGCTGTTTGAGAAGTAAAGTAGCACAGTACCTGAAGCTGTAACAGTAGTTCATGTGATTTGTTATAAAAAGTTATTTATTGGTTACTGCTTTTATGACAGAGTTTGATGCTGCATCAGTGTATATTCTGCAAGTCTCTGTGGGGAACAGACTTTGAATGCAATTATAACTAGACTTTGATTTCAGCAGAATCCAGCCAGCAAGACCTTAGTGTCTCAAGAAGACTTCGGTTCCAGCACAGTAAGCAGCACCTTGATAGTTAATTCTTCAATGGTGAGCCAGCAAGGAGTTGAACCTAGAATCTTCTGATAACATTTGTACATATGTGTAAATCCTAAATGGAAGTATTCCAGTTTATGCAGCTTGCAGCAGTAAAGATTCTCAGACATCTGAATCCAGATTGAGCCTGCAGTCCAGGAAAGTCGCAGTGCCATAAATTCTCCAAGAAAAGGTGGACATCTACTTTTCACAGTAGTTTGCTGCCTGCTGTCTTTCACCAGCTTCTCAAGTGACTCTGAAAATTTTCCAGCCATCTGCAGCAACAGCCTGATCACCTGTTTTCTTGCTAACTGGTAAGACCTTTTTCTGTGTCACATTTTTAGTATGGATGCTATTAGACAGAATTCAAGCAAGTGTAAGCCAAGCTTTACTCTTAATGTAGCAGAACAACCAGATAAAATATGGAGTAAATTGCAATGTTGGCATACACAGCACATTAATAAATGTAAAACTTTATTAGGGCAAGTTGACATGCAGGCATTATGTAAGTGAACTGTAACATTTGATTGGTATTTGCAACAAAAAAATGAAGTATATCATAGTAAATGTTTATTGTGCGATTCAACAGAAACTGCATTTTGTGTGCCATGCCATAAAAAAGTATTGCATGATCTTGCTAAAAAAGACTGTGAAAACAGACCTTTTCATGATAAAGAATTAACTAAGGGTAAAGTGTTTTCATTATATCCAGATGTAAAGCAGTTATGTTCTGTTAATACAGTAATTTCTGAATTACAACAGTCACATATGTTATTGACAGAATCCTCTGTAGATCTTGTGACACCCTTTAAAAATTATGTACACATGTGGAATGATGCCATGACTGCACATATAGATAAGGACAGAAACAAGGCTTATGATAAATTGACAGAAGAATTTAATAAATTCTTAAAAGACAAACAAGGTGAGTTTAAAAAGTTCAGGAATGACATCCAAGACCTCTGTCAAAAGTGCATAGGAGCCCTGCAGTCAATAGAGAAATCTAATATCAAGTATCATACCTCCCTTAAACAATTACACGCAGAAATGACAGATCTTAAACAGTGTTTGAAGGAAAAGGAAGAAGAATTAGATGAATTAAGAATGACTAACCTACAAAATACTGTCTTGATATCCCAGCTTAAGGAAGGGTTAAAAAATACAAAACCAGTCCAAATTATAGAACAGGGACAGGGAACCACTACAGATTTATATACACAGTCTAGGTTATTACAGAGATTGCCATAGTGGAATGATAAAAAAGGCATATTTTATAACATGCTTGTATTTGAAGAATGGGTGGCATATACAGCAGGATCTGGTATATGGACAGATGGATTACTAAGATGTTTCTGGATTTTCATACCCAAATGTTTTAAAACTTTCATTCAGTTGAAGCAAGATGCTTATCAGTTAAACACTAAAGTAGAATGTATGACAGCCGTTCTAATGGCATTTACACAAGGGCAGCCGTTCACAGCTAAGTTATTAGATAATTTCAAAGCCTGGTGTAAAAAGAAGGAAGAACAGGGTGTGCTTCCAAAAAACAGAGCCAAAAAATGTACAAGAAAAGTCAGAAAAGCAGGATTATGTACAAAAACTTACAATATTGGTAAAAATAGCTAGAAGAGCCATCAGTATACAGGAAAAGGAAAAGTATGCCCTGTAGATTTTCAAGCAGTTTTTCCTGTAAATCTGAAACATTCGACAGAACAGGCAGAGGGAATAGCTAGGCAACAGTTAAGAAAATAAATTGAAAAGCCTAAATATGTAGATCACTCTGACACAGAGGAAGATGACAAGCAAAAACATGAGGTGCGTCATATTGCATTTGATAATAAAGGGGAGGATGAATGGATCTCCTTACAATAGGGATGTATACCCCTACTCTGGTATCTTTCCTGACTACTTTTAAAAGGGGTTTGAGATGGATGACCACTGATTGATATATGGGTAGAGGGGTCACTATGGAAGAATGTCTTATTAGACATAGGAGCAGCAGTATCTGTCACAAACAGACAGTTACCTGTGAATCCTATAAAAAAGGTTTACATTTCAGCATTTAATGGCACAGGATGCTATGCAGTGAGTAGCCAAAATGTGGATATAAAGTTTAGCCATGAGGGACAGACAAGGAAGGGTGCATTTTTAATGCATCCATTTTGCTCAACTAACATTATTGGTATGGACATTTTAGGGCCTTTGGGCATAGTAATTGATCTATCTAATGGAATCCTGTGGATAGGAGACAAGCAAAAAGGAGAGGGAGACCAAAGTACAGGTTGCTATGCAATCTCTATACCTGAAAAACCTGACAAACATACAGGATATGTGAATACAGACAGTGAGGATGTGTGGAAGCATTTACAACAGCAATTCCCAAATCTGTGGTCCAAGGGTCCCAGTGATTGTGGGAAACTAGAAAGCCCAGTAGGGGTAGGAAGTGATCAATACTATTATACCACCTTTTCAAAGACAATATCCTATTCCTAGGGAGGCAGAAGAACATATGGAAAAATGTATTGCATAATGGGAAAAGGAAGGGATTATACAAAAAGGCAACAGTCCTACAAATTCACCAATCTGGCCAGTCAAGAAAAAAGATGGTAGTTATCATTGTGTTATTGATTTATGGAAGGCTAATCAATACACTACTCCTAGAGCGCATTTGATTCCAGGAGTCCCAGAGTTGGCTGCACATATTAAGCCACAAAGTAAGTGGTTTACAGTAATAGATTTAGAAAATGCCTTTTTTGTAGTACCACTCAGAAAAAAAAGATTGGCCAAGATTTGCCTTTACATGTAAAAACCAACAATATGTCATGACAAGGTTATCACAAAGATTTCAAAATAGTCCAGTTATTTTTCATCAGTCAGTAGGATCCATTCTACAACATTTGGTAAAGGATGATTCAGTGTTGCATTACACTGACGACATTTTGATTCAGTCAGAGACAGTAGAGGAGCATGTACGGCTTCTTAAAAGAGTTTTCATACTCTACAGCAGGCAAAGTTTAAGGTTAAAAGTGAAAAAAAATCAGTTTATGTCACAAGAAGTCAAGTTTCTAGGTACTATTATAAAACTGACAGGAAGGTCTCCTTGCCCTATGTGTGTGCAAGGCATTTTACAAATAGAAAAGCCACTGACTGTAGCAGACCTACATAAATTCATGGGAATCATGAATTACAATAGGGAATTTATAGAGGATTATGCAGCCGTGGCTGCTCCCCTATACAAAATGTTACAGGAACAAAAGAACTCCACCATTTTAGAGTGGGAACCCCATGAAGAGGAGGCATTTTCACAAATAAAAGTAAAATTAGCACAAGCTACACAATTAATAGCACCTACACCAAAGTTACCATTTATACTACAAGCAGCAGCAGAGAAGAAGACACTGTCTGTGGTACTACTGCAGGAATGGCCACCTGGTAGCAACAATAGAATGGAAAAACATTACGCCCAATCACTTTCTGTAGTAGGAAGATGACTCCAATAGAACTGGGTTACCATCCATGTTTACAGCAATTATTAGCCATTTACTGGGGTATTAAACTGAGTACCTAACTGTATTTTTCAGCATTATAATACAAACACCACGTCAAGCAGTAAAAGCTCTGCTAGACTATTTTGAAATGAATAAAATTACAGATGGTATTAGTAAGGCAGTCTTTGCAAAATGGATGGCACTTTTCAGAATGAAAACTGTCACTATACAGACAGGGGACAAATACTATTTGTCCAATTATATGGGATATGAAGGGAAACAGTATAACTGTTTAGAAAAGATAATGCCATCTGATGTGCAATTTTTGGCATCTGATTTTGATCACTTTAAGCCATCCATCTTTGTGGATGGAGCATGATATTGGGACAAAGGCAGATACTGGACAGGATTTGCCATAGTTCCAGAGAATCCACAACTGGGTTCTCCTGAACTTATCAAATTACCAGGACACATGTCATCTCAAAGAGCTGAATTGGAGGCAGTACTATATGTGCTAAGGTATTACAAACCTGTTAATTTTTTTTCAGATAGTGCTTATGTAGTAAATTCTTTAAGACTGCATATGGAAACCTGGGTAAGGTGAGGATTTGTGGATAGTGCAGGTAAACCATTACGGCATGCTGAAGTATTAAAATATATATATAAAGTTACAACAATATCAAATCAACAGGGACAGTACAGCATTTTGAAAGTAAAAGCACATCAAAAGCCAACCAGTGAAACTTACAGGTTAAATGCATTAGCTGATACTTTGGCAAAACAAGCAGCACAAAATGGAAAAGAACTTCCAGAATATGAGTATGCCATTGTAGAAGTTAGTGGCTTAAAAGAGTTAAACGAAGAGTCAATAGAAAAAGACCTTGTAAATATACAAACACAACAGGGCTTAAAAGAAGAAACTGATCAATGCAAACTAGCAGGTACACCACCAAAGGAGTACTATGTATACACTACTTCCAAGGGGTTACAGTTGCCATATGTACCATTTCAGTTGGGACACCAGTTGGTCAAGTTAAATCACCAAATACTGAGACACGTAGGAGCTGATAAGCTATGAGCAGCTGTAAAAGAAAAGTATTGGAACCTAAATTTAAAAAAAGGTCTGCAAACTAATTGTAGAAGAAATCTGTCTGCATGTAAATGCTAAAAGCAAAAGACCTCAGTTACATCGGGTGCAGCCAGCAGATGTGCCATGGTATGCAGTTCAAATAGATTAGGCAGGTCCTTTGCCAACAGCAAAGGGAGGTTATAGATACCTACTGGTAGTAGTGGATGTTTTCTCAAAATGGGAAGAAGCAATTCCTACCAAAACAATAACGGCAAAAGCAACTGCAGAAGCTTTATGGAACAATATCTTTAGCCATTGGGGATGGCCACAGGTCATAGAATCAGGCAATGGCCCACAGTTTGTTAGTGATCTCATTAAACAAATGTGTAATTTGTTAGGCACACAGCAAAGGTTTCTTGTACCATACCATCCACAATCTAATGGCATTGTAGAACATATGAATTGGACGTTAAAAGAAAGTCTAAAAAAGGCATGCTTAGAAAAGGGAAATACATGGATACATCATCTGCCTGGTATTTTAATGGGTATTCGAGTGACACCAAGCAGCAAAACAGGTATTTCCCCGTATGAAATAATGACAGGCCGCAAAATGCCCATACAATTACCATTTGACCCAGATATACCTAATAGTAGGCCCATGCTAGAAATCAGCAAACATCAGGAAATGCTAAAACAGCTTACTACCATATGTGGTTATAATGCAAGGGAACAGGTGTTCCATTTATGGAAAAATGTGCCAATATTACCAGCTGAAGAAATCCTTCCCTGCAAAGCAAATGTACTGATAAAAACATTCCAAATGGAAGGACCATGGGCTAGCAAATGGCAAGGCCCTTTTGAAGTACTGGAACAAATTGGACCATTAGTGTACAAAATCAAAGGAAAAAAGAAAAACAGAACAATGTTGGTACATAAAGATCAACTAAGAATGATCAAAAACAGTGAGCAATGTAAATCTGATTAAGTGTATTCTCTTGTAGGTTTCCAACAGAAAAAATAATGAAATTGACACGGTTTAAAGTGCATCCTTTTGGAAATCCAGTTTCTGATGACCAAAGGCAAACTCAATCGACAATGGAAATTTTATTTAAAGGATTTTTTTAAAGCAATAATAATTGCCATACTAATTATCATTGTATTGCTTAGCATTAAATTGTATTTACAACCTGTTAATGAAACCATAAAATTACATAAAACAGAAAGTAAAGAAATGTGGAAAAGTGAACAAGACTGGTCACCATCTTTTAATACCTTTTTGGCAAGACAATGTTGGTATGCAAAAAGCATGAATGTTTCTAATTGTTGGGTATGTAGTTTAATACCAAAAATAACAGGGGTCATGCCTTTAATACCTATTCCACTAAATTCCCTTAGCAGTTGGAGGTATTAATAAATGAGATAGGAGACCAAGTCATAAGTGTACAGCTACGTAAAGCAAGAGTACAGTTATCTTCTATAGTGCAGGGAATCACATGTTTTCAACAAAATGGAGCTGTTCCAGTGGGTAATAGTAATTGTATTCAAACAATTGAAATTATAAACTTTCACAACCACATACCAGTACGTGAAGTATTTTTTCATGGTTTTCCTATCTTAATACCAATTAAGGGTCAGTTAATATTAAGTGACACAACAGTATTTCATTTTTCACAAAATATTAAAAACGAGTGTAAAACCAATATTACATGTGGGTGAAGTAAAACAAATGAAACATTACAGTTGTACATGATAAAACTCCTGCTATGGGGCAAGTAAGTGGCAGTCTGGTAAATATCAGTGTTGCTCTGTCAGTTGGGTTATATTACATCTGTGGCAAATATGCTTATAAATGGTTAGCAAAGGAATGGGATGGCACCTGTTATATAGGGTTAGTGGTACCAGCAATGCATCATGTAAAAGAATTACCAAGAGGAAGTATTAGAAATGCAAAAAAGAAAAGTGATATATTACCTGTAATTAAAAGTCTAGAAAATCCAGTAGACACCTTAGATACATCACATATCTATCATCAAAATCTTGATTATATTTAATTAAAAGATATGGATTTAGGAGATGATGTAATCTCTGGAGCAGGTATTTTCCCTTAGTGTGTGGCTACAAAAGCCATCTGGGAGCTGACAAAACTATACAAACTAGTTGAGGTATTGGCAAATGCCACTTTCAATGCAGTCCTTGACATTACTGTCGAAATGACAGCTATATGAACTATGGTTTTACAAAATCGAATGGCATTAGATTACATACTAGCATTCCAAGGGGGTACATGTGTTTTAATAGGAGAACAATGTTGCACATGTATTTCAGACAAAGCAGAATCTGTAAAAGCACATTTAGAAGTGATTGCACAAGTGTCTCAACATACTAGAAGAAACTGGAATGATGATTGGAGTGAATGGTTTAGTAGTCTATTTACAGGATGGACAAGAAAGATCATTATATTTTTAATTTATTTTATTGTTATTGTAGTGCTTGGTTACATATTATTTACATGTATTAAAGTCTGATTAACAAGAGCTACTCAAGTTAATTTTGTTAACTGTCATAATGAGAAAGTATTGTTAAATAGTGCTGAATTTGTATCCCTGGTTTAAAATAAAACAAAAGAGGGAATTGTTAGAGTATGCTCAACAAGGTATTAAGGTTGAAAGTAATTTTGCTACAAATATGTAACATAAATAAGGTATAAAATAAAGCTTGCTTAAATGTAGAAATAGAGTTTAGCAATATGTGATTAGCATCCATACTAAATGACTGTGGCTTGAAAAATAAGGAGCTTGCTTAATGGACATGGTTTCTACAGAATCAGCAAGAATGTATGCATTGCACTCTGTCAGCAAGAAAGCTGACCTCACAGGATGTATGCATTTCATATGGTCAGTAAGAGCAAAAAATGTAAAAAACAGGATGTATGCAGCTTCTTTAAAGAATGGACAACAGGAAAAATAATCTGTATATGTTTCTATTATATGACACTGTTAAGCAAGGAAGTTTGAATGGATATACTTTCATCAAGTCAGTATTTTCACAAGATGTTTCCTTAAAATACAATACCAGTATTACTTCTCTAGAGGATGAAAACATATTTTTCTGCAAACACCAGCAAACAGATGTTTTCATACAAAGACCAAAATAGAATACCAAGGAGAAAAACAGGATGTAAAACCACAATAAAGAGACTATAGCAGATAACATTGTTAGAGGTATTTGTGTAGGAACACCCATTTGTTCTGAGGTAATATTGTATCTCTCACATCATCCATGCTGCTTGAGAAGTAAAGTAGCACAGTACCTGCAGCTGTAACAGCAGTTTATGTGATTTGCTATAAAAAGTTATTTATGAGTTACTGCTTTTATGACAGAGTTTGAAGCTGCATCAGTGTATATTCTGCAAGTTTCTGTGAGCAACAGACTGTGAATGCAATTATAACTAGACTTTGATTTCAGCAGAATCCAGTCAGCAAGACCTTAGTGTCTTAAGAAGACTCCAGTTCCAGCACAGTAAGCAGCATCTTGATAGTTAATTCTTCACTCTTATTCATATTTTCTACATGGTGTAGGGGTGTCGCCATCTTTCTCTCTCAATTCAATGCAACTCTTCTACCCTCTCTGACAATCATGCCTGACTGTCACAAGTCTTCTCTCATACAATCCATCTCTTTATAGGTCACCCTCATTTCTTTCTGTCTTCTTCCTGTTTATCCCAAATTTTCTTCACCAGATTGTATGCTGCTTTCTAGCACATGTCTGAACCATCATTATCTGATCTCTTTTATCTTTTCTGCAGTTAGAGGCACTTAAGCTTCTGCTGTAATGTCCACATTTCTTCATATGTCCCACACTGTGCATCCTGCTACTCATCTTAGGCACTTCATCTCCATCACCTCTGCCTTCTTCAAATACTCTCACATGTTCATAGATAAGTACTAAGTTAGCTGCTCTTTTGGGCCATTTTAAGCCTAGAGAATCTCCTTCAAAGGTGAGAATCAAAGCCTGTACCTTTTGTCTGTGAGGTAAGCACCTTGACCATAATACCAACTCCCAACCCCTTATGCCAACTCCCAAAAGGAGGCCCCCTGCCTTTACCAACCAGGTTTCTGTACCATACAGTAGTATTGGTTACACTACTGTTTTGTACATCTTACTTTTAAGCTTCTTTGGCATTCTTCTGGCAAATACTACCCCTAAAGCTCTGTGTCAGTCGGTTGCAGCCCCTCTGATTCCAGCTTTGGCCTCCTTGTTCAGGTTTCTGTTCTCCTCAACCACCCCTCCTAGATACCTAAAGCTGTTAACCTGATACGCTATTTTCCTTTCTATCTCAATTCTCAGCTTCTTTGAGTTCCCATTTTCTGCTATTACAGCTATCTTACCTTTACTCAGTTTCATCCCATGTGCCTTCAGTTTTGCATTCCAGTCCCCTATCATTTGCTGACATTCTAATTCAAACTCTGCCTGTATTGCCACATCATCTGCATATAGCACGTTCGTTGATCTGCCCCCCAACCTACTTGTTAATGTCGTCCATCACCAGTATTAGCAGCAGTGGCTCAGAGCTGAATCCTGATGCACACCCCTTCCCACTGGGAACCCCCTCTGTGAGGCGGAACACTATTTGTACTTGTGTCACCGGGTACTTGTTTATAGACTGCACTAATTCTAGCAATATTGCTGGAACTTTGAATCATTGCATAACTGCACAAATCAGTTTTCTTGGATCCTTGTCATACATATGCTTTATCCAAATCTAGGAAGGCCCAATCAGACTGTTTCCTCATTTTTAGCTTCTTCTCAACTATGTGTCTCTCTACAAACATTGGGTCAGTTGTGCTGCACCCTATTCTGAATCCAAACTGCTCATCTGCCATCTTACTTTCTACTGGTGTATTTGTTTATCAATACCCTCTCCAGGACTTTTATGCAGTGTAACAGCAGTTTGATACCTCCATACTGCCTACAGTTGTGAATGTCCCCTTTGTTCTTGTACACTGATACTAAACTGCTTATTCTTCAGTCAGCTGGGATATGTTTCTCTCCATTCTGCTACAAGTAGCACCTGGATCCATTTCTCCCCTAAATCACCTAATATCTTTATCATATCTGCCATGACCTCATATGTGTGTTGCTTTCCCTGACTTCATTTTCTTTAGTGATGTTCTTATTTCTTCTAGGGTTTTTGCTCCTATTTTCTTTCAGTATAAACAGTGTCTGGGGCAGTACAGCTTCTGTGGGATTTTCTTCATTCAGAAGCTGCTAGAAGTATTCATTCCATCTGCCTTTGATATCCTGACTGATTAGTAGGATGTTGCTGGCATACCTTACAAAGGGTGTCTGATGGCTCTTCTTTATATTTCTGTTCCCTGTTACATTGGTCAGACTAACTGATCTGTACTTTTCAAATACTTGTAACATCAAGCCATTTTAATTTCCTTCTACCTTTCCAGTGAGACTACACTCAAGTCTTTGTAAGACAATTCCCTTAGATCTCTCGCCTGAGCATCTTTTGCTTGTTTTGTATTTGCTCTGGCATCTTATTCTCAAGTATTTTCCACTCTAATCATTTACAGTGTAAGTTTATATGGTGGGATTGCACTGTCGGGAAGAAAGAGTAGAATAATAAAAGACATTTTAAATTTTAAAATGCATTATACTCTTTCAAAATCCAAGCCACTGTTGCTGAGCTTTATAACACAAAAAACATACAAAGCACCTCGGACCAACAACAAATAAACTGCAGGCAGGAAGACTCATTGTAACATAGTAGTAAAGCTGAACATTTATTCACGTATAAAAATAGTTTAGCACTTTCATCTCTTAACAAAAGACTTTATCAGAACTGTTCTACCTCACCTCTGAACACCTTTTTAAATAAATTCTATTAGTCAAACAATCAATCCATCAATTAGATAAAAAAACACAGAATAAATTATGTAATAACCTTTAACTTAAAAGTAAAACCTAAGTTAACATGTTTCAAACTCATAATTTAATAATCTTAAAATCCATCTGACACTTTAAGAACACATTTAAAGCTCTTACAATTTGTTACTCATGGTAGCTCAGATATAATAATAAATGTAATAAAAAACTAAACATTAAAAACTTTAAACTGTTAGATTTTACTTTACTTTTTGCATATGTATAATTCTAGGAAAACTGGAAAGGTTTAAACATACTTAAAATAATAATATATGAAGGATCCTAAAAAGTGGATACACATTAAATAGTGCCCTTATAGTTTAGCTGCTCTTAACTTCAAAACAGGGAGCAGTGACACTTGGTCACTGAATCCAGGGGGAACACTGGCGTTCAATCTCAACTGCCACCATAACTCATGGTACTCCAAACATGTTTCCCATTGTCCCCCCTAAGGCTTAGATCAACTTGGTCGATCACCCAGAAGAGAAAACTACTCCTCCTGCACTCTTTGGAGTGTCTGGCTAATGCATTTGTTTGTGCTTTTTTCTTAATGTCATTGGTATGTCTGCAAATTCTAGTCCTCAGAGTTCTCTCAATTTTTCCCCACATAAGTGAAACAGATCTTGCAATATGCTGGGTAAACTATCCATTTTGAGAAGCAGTTGAAATATTTTTTAGCTTTAAAAGTTAACTCGATTCCTGGGATTTGTAAAGATTCCAGATGTGTGATGTATTAACACCCACATTTGTACATTCCTTTTATGGTTTTATTACTATTCATTACATTTTACTTAGTCCCTCTATCCAGGATGTCTTTCAAATTGGATTCCCTCTTATACATAAATGTAGGAGGTACTGAGAAAATTCCCAATGTGTTGGGCATTTTAGAAAAAAGATCCCAGTATTTCCTGATAATTCTTTGAAATTCCCTTGAATCCTGGTTGCATTTTACCCTATTATAATTGCTTTCATTCAGTCCTCCTGACACAAAAGATGTTAGATCAACATCAATAACTCCTATCAAGGGCCTACATTTTGTACCCCACCCTTGTATGACATCACTTGCAACACTATTGATGGTAGTAAAGGGATAATCCATTTCCATAAAAAAGTTCTTTATCTTATTTTGTCCACAAAATCATTGTAGCATGAAGTTATATGCACTGTTCTTACCATTTGCCCTTTAACTACATTTTTCTTTTGGTGGGGGGATGTTCACTACCATAATGGAGATAGGAGTTAGAAAAAGTGTCTTTTCCATGAATCCTTGAAACAAACTTAGAATTTTGCATTTCTTTAATAATGGTCACATCAAGGTAATTCATTTTGTCAAGAATGCAGCTATAAGTAAACTTCAAACATTGTTGTCCCATTAACGTAGTCTAAAAATTAATCAAGTTCCCTTTTTGAGGTATCCCACATTAAAAAATATCACCCAAAAACTTTAAATGCAGGGTAGTACATTGTGAAAAATTAGAATTAAGAACATACTACTTTTCCCAATAATATAGTATGATATTAGCAAACAAGGGGGCACAGGCAGCACCCATTGCCAACACATTCACCTGTTTGTAAAATTCCCCCTCAAAATACACAAGATTGTTTGTAAGAACTATTTTCATGTATTCCATAATTAATCCTAATTCAGTAGTGTTCACAAAAATCACACTCCATCACAACAATCCCAAACCACTGAATCCCTAAATCATTGGGGAAAATTGAGAATAAATCCATATCATCTGTGGTAACTAATAAAGTGATCTCCAAACATAGATCATTGGTAATTTTGGCCAAAAAATCCCACAAATCAATCAGAATATGGTGATGTAGTTTGAGAAAGGGTTTTAATTTCCTGTTAATGTATACCTCCAATGGATAAGTTTTTGAACCTGCGGCCACTACTATAGGCCTAAGGGGGGATCCGTAATATTTTTACAGACCTTGGGTATTCCAAAGATAGATGGAACCAAATGTTTAGTTACCTTTAAAATTCAAACAGGTTCCTGTCTAACATCTGTTGAAGGTACTGGTCCTCAAGGGCAAAATCAATTCTGTAGGCAATGTTAATTTAATTTCTAGATACCTGAGTGTATCTCTCATTGCCATTCAATAAGTCACGCATTTTTCCAACATATATCCAATGGTCCATAACTCTGATCCCTCCCCCCTTATCAGGTTAGGATTGTTAGTTAAGTCTCTCAGTACCATTTGCTCATATTTACTTAAGTTATAAACTTTTCTCTTTTTATCCTGGTTAATTTTATTTAAATACTGCCTTATTTAACTCTCTACTAGTTCTGTAGCACAAAATGTAAGGGTGAATTATAAACACTTTTTTACGGATACTACTATTGTCTAGGCCATTCCTACTTTCACCGTACATGACTTTGAAGTTTAATTTACAAGTAAACAACTTCAAGTCAATCATAATATCACTAAAATCAGTGTTTTTTTGTAGGAGCAAATGTAAAACACTTTTCTTAAATGAGATAAAAGTGAGGACTTAATATCCAGTCCACTATAGTTGAATACATTCAAATTACCCAAAGTGGAACCACTGTATTAATGTTACTTGAACTGATACAGGACAGTACTGAAATTGAAGGTATCTCTGTTGTATTAAGCCCTTCCTCATTTATCACCTTTGTCCCTTTTTTCAATAATTGTTCCCTCTCTTCCCAGGGTGTGCCATAATTTTACCTCCTATCCCTTTGCCAGTCTTTTACCTGGTTTGATCTCCTTAAAGGGGGAAATTCTGTAGGGTCATTAATAACATTAATAACATCTTCACTCTGTCAAAAACCTGAAAAGTTACCGTTATTCATGTGGAGTGGTTCCTGAGCATCTAGAAATACATCTCGTGTGTTCCCATCATATTCCCTAGCTGTTCTAATCTGTTCATTGTGTTCGAGATTTTTCATCTACTTAGGAAGTGGGTACACGTTATTTTTCAGCTTCCCTAATCTGTAGTATTTAATATTGTTAGCCATAATATCAACACCATTTAAAACAGAATAATATTTGTTTTTATAATAGAAGACAGTAAACATTAAATATTTCTGTATGCAATTATTAAGGCTTAAAATCTCATTGTATAAGGCTTCCAGCTGTTTCTCATTATTTCTAATGATAGCCCACATAATCTCAAAACCACAGTTATTTAAAATTCCTACAAATTCTTTGTGAAAGTCCAAACCTTCTTCTACACTGTTAATGTATTTATAACATCTTAAACTTTTTGGTACCTGCTTACTTTGTATGCTTTCATCGAAAAATAAATTGTCCAACAATAAAGACTGGTACCTTGAGAGGCATTGTTTCAGTTTGTTAAAGGTGTCCTAGTAAGAACTCCTATTTCCATCAAAAACATCAATTTTCAAATCATTATAGTTAACCTTTCTCGTAAATCAATGTTTGAGTACTTAGAGAAATCACTTCCACAAGCTTCATGCATTTCACCTTCTGAGGTATCCATTATTTGTGTTGTATGTACTCTCACATCTTCCTGTGTGGAACAGAAAATCGGGTTGACCAACCTCATACCCTGGGAACCAATTCTAGGGTTGAATATCTCGCCATTACTGGAGTACGTGCACAAACCAGTAGATAGTTGTTACTGAAAACAAGGGATATCTTCTTCTCCCGTTAGTATCACCCATTTGGGAAAACATCTGTATCAGCCTTATTAGTTCACCAAGTAGACATGAGTCACACATGTTATTAGTACTGTTCTGTTCTTGCAATTCCATTCTGCAGTGCAGCTTCCAAAACACAGCAACAAAATCCAACAAGCGGCTGTTGCCGAGCTTTATAACACAAAAACCCACAAAACACCTCAGACCAACAAAAAATTGCAGGCAGGAAGACTCAGTGTAACGTAGTAGTAAAGCTGAACATTTATACACTTATAAAGACAGTTAGTTTAGCACTTCCATCTCTTAACACGAGACTTCATCAGAACTGTTCTACCTCACCCCTGAACACCTTTTTAAATAAATACTATTAGTCAATTAATTAATAAATCAAATTAAATAAAAAAAAATCCCTCAAAATAAACTGCTATGTAATAACCTTTAAGAGTAAAACCTAAGTTAACTTGTTTCAAACTCATAATTTAATAAACTTTAAATCCATCTGACATTTTAAGAACACATTTAAAGCTTGTACAATTTGTTACTCATAGTAGCTCAGCTATAATAATAAATGTAACATTAAACCTAAACATTAAAAACTTTAAACTGTTAGATTTTACTTTACTTTTTGCATATGTATAAGTTTAGGTAAGTTGGAAAGGCTTAAAAAAATAATAAAAATTAATAATATATGAAGGATCATAAAAAGTGGATACACATTAAATAGTGCCCTTATAGTTTAGCTGCTCTTAACTTCAAAAGTTGGAGCAGTGACACTTGAGATAAAAATGATGAAAACACTAAACAAACTGTTTTTATATGTGAATAAATGTATGGCTTTACTACCGTGTTACACTGACCCCAGGATTCACTAATCTTCCATGTAAGATTAAATTAGTCTTACACGGAAGAGCCAGTCTAAGAGTAAGATGGCAGCGCGCCATGCATCTTAATGAGGGTGCGCTGCCTCAACTATAAAACTAACACGGAGCATGGACGAGTGTAGGGGGCATGTCGGACTGCCGATCAGTCTAAAAATCCACGCCCCTGCAAGTTTGAAACACAGGAAATGTCTAGTTACATGAGCGAGTCCGCTCACATGTGTACATTCTGACACTAAACTCCCCCATATAGTAAACCCTGTACAAATATAAAAAGTAAAATAAATTTTTTTTTCTGATATAGCTGCCCGTATTTGCGCGTGTTTGCGTGGGTTTGCCCATTGCTTAGCTACAGTTAAGCAGTTTAGACACCGAAGGATAATAAGAAAAATATATGCAAATTAAGCAAAATAGCGATAGCGTAGTGGTTAGTGCCTTTTCACAAAGAGGAGGCATTCCCGGATCGAGTCCCACCACTACACTTTTCATTTTCTGTTGGAAATTCTGTATACAAAAATATTTCCTGACATGTATTATTTAAAGTTTTGTAAAAAGCATTGAAATATTATATGTAGTAGTGAACGAATTTTACATATATATATATATAAATATAGATATATATATATATATAAATATAGAGGAAGGTGAAATGGTTATGCATATTGATGCATGAGTAAATTATTTTAAGCAATGTAAAGCACTGCTAAGCAAATTTTACCAGTATTGAGCATATTTATACTTAATTGCTTGTAGCTGAGCACTGCGTTAACTAGCGCAATGTCTTTGCGCGGAGCTGCGCATTGCACAAACTAGTGCAAACAAAACATGTTTGCGTGTAGCTGCGTACCATGCTAACCAGCGCAGCATCGGGCAATGTCGAGCAATGTCAGGCAACGTCAGGCAATGTCGAGCAATGCTGAGCAAAGTCAGGCAAAGTTGAGCAAAGTCAGCTAAACACGGCCACACTTCCTTCACTGTACCTTAACCATTGAGGTTTGGCCAGTAGGAAAATAAAAAACAGTGACAGGGCTCGAACTAGGGATACTGTGCACTATAGGCACAGTACATAACCACTAAGCCATGACAGCATTTCATAACCATTCAATTTCAACAGACACATATCTATCAAAGGAATATTAAACATTGCTAACATCAGCTAAGCAGGTGTGCCTACAGCTGAGTTTTTTCCAAACTGGCCAATCACAAATAAGTGTGGGAAATGAGGCATATTTAAGCTACACAGGCGGGAATACTTGCCATAACTGGTTGTAGCTCCCTTCTGCAGTCAGCATGGCCGGGGTTGGAGAAGGCACTCAATTTCGTGTGCAACGTTGGGGCATTGAGAAGACCAAAGTAATGGTTTGGCTCCTTGTCCACCATCATGAGGAAAGACTCCTGTGGAGCCAGTACCAGGGCACCCAATACAAAACAGAGGCCTGGAACTGTCTAGCTCATGATCTCACCAGTGCCACTGGCATTCCTCGGACTGGTGAGCAGGTCAGACACCAATACTCTGACCTGAAGCGACGCAAGGAGGATCAGCTGGACCACTGGATCCAGGAGGCCCATGGGATGGCAAATGCCCCAGTACTGAGTAAGTAGCCATTGTATTAAGTATTTAAGAATTGCTATTCTTGTCTATACTATGGATAGGTATGTCTCATTATCACTGCATTTACTTCACAGCTGCAGGTGTCCAGGCTATGAATCAGCAAGCCCATGATGATAGGCTGCAAAGGCTGCATCAACAGGCAGGTTAGTAATTATTCTGCATGTACTGTTATATAAGATAAATGAGAGAGACATCAAAAATGTGTTTTAACCCAATAAATAAAAGTATAATAATTCTTTAATAATTATTCTGCATGTAATGTTATATAAAATAAATGAAAGAGCTTTCAAAAAAAGTGTTTTAACCCAATAAATAAAGGTGTAATAATTCTTTAATAAAGGTATAATTCCTGGAGTGCATCTGTGTGATTTTCTTTAATATGTTGTTGTACTGTTGCATTTTAGAAATAGCACTGTTGTATTAAGCAGTGTTAGTTAACCCACACTTGGGTAGGCCAATATAAAGTGGATGCAGGGAGTGCCAGTAGCTTTTATGTATATTTACAGCCCTTAACTGTTGGTTCATGCCCAGCATGTACAGGTTAATTTGGCACATGAGTAGCTTGGTATTGTGTTCCCCAGACATGTCAGTGTGCTGCCAGAAATGTAGGGAGCTGTTAACATATAACTGATAATTTCACCTGAACATATCTAGATAATTATATGAAAGTAGAGCTGTCAGGGTACCATCACAGCAGTAGTATGTGTGAGCAACTCTCAAAATATGTAGCAGTAACATCTGCATCCTGGACAGTTTGTATGTCAGATGCAACTCATGTATATAATGATCTAGCAAAATCCAATTGCACAATAGAAGTACACTGGGTAGTGTAATAATACATGTAAGGGACATATAACTGCAGTTAATAGGAATGTAGTGTAAAATAGAAGGATATATAAGTGGTTAATTGAGCTATCTTTTCCACCCTACTGTATGTGCATAAAAAATGCAATTCCACACCTCAGTGGGTGTGTCTAATCTCAAAACATTTGTTGGGACATATGTCCTATTGGTTTATAAATATTTGCATTAATTTCTATGCATGTGCCCTGTTCATATATCACAATATTGGTGGCCTGTTGCCATCAATTAAACCTGCATGCTGTTGTAATGTCCACTATTGTTCTGTAGATGCATGTGTTATGCTTGCTTTTCAGCTGTTGAAACTCTGGTGTGTTGGGTTAATGGAAATACTTCTGTATGCTGTTATAACTAACTGGGAATGATGTTGACTGTTATTAACCCATATCTTTATTAAATTCTCCAAAACATAGTTCATATGGGAAGGCCGGTCCCAGCAGACCCACCTGTCCCACCTCAGCTGGCCATGGCACCTGGCACCAGCAGGTCCAGTGCCCAGCCTGGGACCTCCTCCTCCATTGGCCTTGTGCCACCTTAGGTGGAAGCGCTGCAGGGGATGGGGCTCGGGCCCCCCCATGCAAGCATGGGTGGAGGAGGGCCACCTATCACCCTCCGAATGGTCCGGGCTGTGGTGCGTAGAGAGATCAAGAGTTCTGTTGCAGAACCTGTACGTCAGCTTGAGGCATGAGTGGCACAACTCTCAGGTTAGCCTGCCCCTCCTACACAGCCCCCAGCACAGCCACCTTCTGGGCTGTGAAGGTGCAGTGGTGACTGCACATGGGTGGGGATCTCAGTTCCACTGTTGCCATCTGTGGGCTCATGGGCTTGTGATTTCCAAACATCCCTCCCCATCAATGGTGTTCACCCACCACATGTGTCATATTCCGCCCCATATGCATCTTGTTTGTCATGTCTGTTTACCTCCCCAACCTACCTCCCCAAATATACCTACTTCCCCTACCCCACATTCCACTCTCACCTAAAAAAAAGGGCAATCTGCTCCCCAAAAGAAAAATTACACCCCATACATAGCTGCCCATTTGCACACATGTCCCCTGGACACATAAAATGTAATTTAATTGGCATTACAACATACTTTGTTGTGCTAACCCCTCTCTCAGGGGTTGAATGTTTCATATGTACCTCCAAATTTATTCCATATGCACAGCTGTTGCTGTTAAAGAAATGGGAAGCTATGGACCTTCCCTACACCCATCCTGCACATCCCGAGCTATTTTCCCTACTGTCTTTCCCTCTTTGTACCTCTTTTTTCACCACATTCCTATCTCCCCATTTTCTTTTCTTTCAAAGAAATGAGCGCGGGGGTTAGCAGGAGTAAGCACTATTAAGCAGTAGTTAGTGGGTTTGCGCTAGTAGGCGCTTATTTCCGCTTAGCTAAGCATCGTGCAAACCCACGCAAACCCGCTCACAACTGCTTAAAAGTGCCTTAGTCACTCTGTATGTGAGGGCCCTTGTTCTGCTCAGCAGCAAAATAAAACACCTCTGTCAGTCTCGAACCCAGGACCTTGTACACACTACACTGCATGAAGTACCACTAAGCCACGGTAGATATACAACAAGTTGGTGCTGAAATAAATATATCATGTATCAGAATGAGTGAATCTAAAGGAAAAATAGGAATGCCATACCACACAATTTGTTCTGTGGATCTTTACCAACAGTTGTTGTGGGATTACATTACATGACTGTGATAAGAGAAGCAGCCATTCTAGCAGGAAATAATGTTACACCATCACTTTACAAACCCCACACAGTATCACAGCAGGACAAACACTGGCATATCTGTTTAGGGCAGAGGCCATACCTCCTAAACATCCCTAATTTTCAGAGATGTCCCTGATTTTGAAAAAAAAATTAGCTCTGTCCCTCTAAATCCCTCTGAAAACTACTGAATTGGACCAAAAAGGTGGTGAATTACATGTAATGAGTAATGACAATAATTAAGAGTTAGACACTTCTTTTACTTCAGAAAAGGTGTATTAATCCATATGCTCTGGTTCTCTCAAAGTCTCAACTTAATGGCATTAATATTTTAAAGGTGTCCCTGACTTTTTCTCTACTTTTCCCTGAGTCTGTTCAAATATGTATCTGAGTGTTTGAGAGGTCTGGCAGAGGCAGAAACACAGAGGCATAGCAGCCTTTCTGCTGTTACACACTGTTCAAATAGCTTTGGAAGGAGTTCCGGAAGCATACCCTTATGTAGGAATACAACACTGAAATACAAAAGGATGTAGCCATGTACTGGTAGCAACCAACTGTAACAATGCCATTGCTCTAGTGCTGAAAAGACCTGTGTGGTGCACAGACAAAGAATAACAGGCTAATCTCTGGCTACCATGTGGATAGGTCCACAGTTGGGAGTTACGTAGACTACTTGCCTTGATAAACTAACATGTACACAGCAAACCTGTAAGTCCAGCAAGATAAAATTCACACAATAATACGTACGCTCTCTGTACTTCTGCACCCCTACCCAAATGTAGAATATACCTGTGTGTGCAAGGTCTACCAAGGATGTAGGTAAGCAAACTCACAGTACTGAAATGTGTCCAGTTTTCTTGCACAGCTTGTGCTAATGTCAACAATAAAAAAGCACAAACTGTTTAGAACTGAGTAAATGAATATTCGCAGTATAGCAGTTCTCAAACAATTCTTGTGCCAAAGGAATACATCTCAATAACTAGCTTTGTATGGCAGTTAATTGTAAAATTTGAAAAGAAAGTACATCCTCCCATGTATCTTGTGTTATCATTTTGAGGGTTGAGTACATTTCTACACTGACAAGTGTGTACTGGAAGCAGCAACATTTAGGTCTGAGTACAAAATGTAAATCACTGGCTACACCCCTGGCTTCTGATATAAGAATATACCAACCTTCTGTCTTAAACAATGATGTCCACAGCAAACAAGGATGATCTCCATCTTGGAAAGCTGAAAGGGCCATGCCTACCAGAGTTAGCAATTTATAGTACTGGGTTGCTATGACATTGATTACTGCAATTACTACACAGCAGGCTGCATGCAATTAGCAAATGGTGGCCACTAATTGGTGCAGAGGCCATCACATGCTCATGTGCAAATACCTACAAAAGCAGGCTGCAATCTCTGCCAACAAACTCAATCACTCTATTGCAGAAACTGACAGCAAGAGAGACAGAGAGAGAGAGAGAGAAAAGGAAAAAGAAAAATAAATAATACCAAATCATACAAAGGAAAGGTATGTGACACATATGTATTTACTGGCATGTAGTAGATGTTTTTGAAGAGTAGTCTACATAATGTGAACCATTCATATCTGGCAGCAGTACTTATCTATGCACAGATGTCCTGCTTAACTACTGCTATGGACAACACAGTGTGTACCTGTGGGCAGTGGGACATACCTGTGAAATGTGTAGCTCAGCATTAAATGTCAAAAATCTGATCCATGTTATCTGTGTTCTGTACAGTAGTGTGGCCAATGGCTGTTGGGGGAATTAGTGCTGCCATTATATAAACATGGGTGTGACAGAGCAACATATGCATGACAGTCATATTAAAGTGTAGGTAGCATTGGCAACTGCTGTAGCAGTCTAGTATGCTTATCTAGCATTTGTAGCTATATATACCCCCTCTAATGTTAGTGTGTGTTCACATATGACACCTGCTTGTATTGCAGCAAGGACCAACAGTTCACCTGTGAGGTCCAGGGACTTACAACAGTGTGGACCTTGTGTGTGTATGCCACACACATACGGAGAAATATATATGTGTCATATATATTCACATCTGTATATGTGCATAGAGCAGGGGACATATTGCAACTGTTTGTAAAGGGTGGAAATATATATGTTGGTGAAGGTTAGTATGTGCATATTTGTATGTAGGTTTATGTGAGTGACGAACAAAATGCATACAGTGCTGGTATATGACATGTGGTTAAACAGTGTGGGTGGTTTGTTCAGTTTGCAATGTTGAAGCCAGTGAGGCCTGCTAAAGCTACCGGGGCTGTGAACACTTTCAATGCATTTATCACAAGACTGTGTGATATTATTACATTACTGTATACCTCACATCCTTTGTATAAGTGATATTCCCACTATAAAAGGTGAAATGTATATGTGCCTACATATATATGTATATGTACACCAATGGATGTGTATATGTATATATACATATATAATATATATATATATATATATATATATATATATATATATATATATAGAGAGAGAGAGAGAGAGAGTCATATATACTCATACACACCTACATCTACTTGTTGCAACAGATTCTCTGTACTGTTGACTCACCGTGATGGTCAATGTGTTTGTGAATACGTCAAAGATATGTATTTGTGTGATAGCTTAGTGGGAAACTGTTTATGTCATGGTATTATGGGTCCTTGCTTTGATCCCAGCAAAAGCTGTGTATTCTGTTGCTAGGCAGAAAAAGTGCTATGGCATACAGTGTGATTAAGTCCCTTGTTTTTAACTGGGGTGTGTCATTGGAGGCTAAAGCACTACATCTATGATTATTGATCGATACTGATGTTGAATCCAAATCCTGTGTGTACTGTAGTACTACTTGAAGCTATGGGCCTGTACAGCAAAGTATGGTGTATGTCCACATTGCTTGCATCCACTGTTTTGTGTGGTCCCTATATTCATCACAGATTACATTCCCCAAGATTGATGTTTTGTAAGTACTGACACACAGTACTGTATAGTACACACGTAAAGCTTATCTGGGTTGCCATACCGCTGTGTCCTGTAATTATGTCTGATGTGTGTGTGGGTATGTCTGTAACATGTCCTCTGTCATATGTGTGGTAAAACATATAACTGCGTATCTAGCAACATTTATAGTGGACTACAGCAGTGTGTGACCTATATTCCCAATGGTGCACATATTTTGGCCACGGTTTTGCCATTAACAAGTTGTGTGGTATAATAGTAATACATTTACTGGACCTTACTCTCATTGTGATGGATGACATATTTCTTTACACATCAGCTTGATGTATATCTGCTGTGGCTAGGTGGTGCATTGTGTTGCATACAGTGTGCCAGGTACTCTTGTATAGTCTTATATAGTAATTTTATTTTGTTGCTGTGTAGAACATGGTTCATTAAATAGAGTAAGCCAGGCACTTTCAAGCAGTTGTGGGATGAGCAGTGATAAGTGGTAGTTAAAATGTTTCACTCTCAGTAAGCTAATAGGTTGCTATATATGGAAGTTCAGTGATATCTGTACTGTATAATGTTAAATGTGCCATATGACTTGCTCAGACATATTTTTTCTTTATGTCTTCCAGGGATCATGGCACATCACAAAAATCCCAACTATAGTAGTGCTGAAGATGAGATCATTACTAGCTGTATGATTCAGCACTACAGTCTAATATTCTCATGAACCAGCCAGAACCAGCAGGAGCGTACTGCAATGTGGCAAGATGTTGTCCAGAGGGTCAATGAGGTAGGCCTGCATAACCGGACATATGAGCAGGTACGCCACCACTGCAGTGATCTACTCAGATATGTCCGTCAGCGTACTTCTGATGTGCGGAGACAACAGCTTGCAACAGGAGGTGGTGTGAATATCCACCCCCCCTCACCAGAGTGGAGGAGCTGCTCCTGAGCCTCGTGGCACCTGCCCAACAACAGCAGCAGACATACACCATGATGGAGGTTGGAGCCACACAGCAACCACACACGGAGCATGTAGGTAACATGGCATATCTGTAGACTACTGTTATCTGTATTGGTAGATCATGCATATGTGAGATGTTTAGTGTGTAGTTAGAAGATGTGGAGCCTGTTGTTGTGCAATACTGATCATTTGGAACATAATCTGTATCCCTCTGAATGTAAACTGTTGTTGTACTGTAAGATTGCAAACACACAGTAGCAATGCAACAGTTGTGGCCACTGACAAACTGTCTCATCTCTATGTAGGTCCCTCTGGGGTGACATCAAGGTAGCAGACAGATGCTGGTAAGTGTGTTCTACATTTATTATTGTAAATAAAAAGTGCATGTCATAGTTAAGGTGTAGGCCATGTACACATGTAACACACCTACCCATAATGCATGCTGTGCATGTTTGGTGTAAGACCACGCACGTCCCACTAATGTGATTAGCTGCCTCAAACACATGCAATACCCAGATCATCTCAAACAAATGTGTCTACACTGTAGTGACCTTTGGATAGGCAAAGTTGATACTCAACATGCACATAACATACACAACTATGTCATACACAGAGCATTTTAACATGCTACACATAAAGGATTCACAAACCCTCGGTAAAGACACGCTCCAGTGTCCAAAATCTGATCCACACATTACACATAATATACTTGAGGGGTAGAGGCCTATCATGGGGCATTTAAACACTCTGCAACACACTACACATTCATGTCAGGGAATGCTCCTTATTGGCCTCCTTACAAACCCAGTAACAACTGGTTGTGAAATGGTGAATGTAGCCAAGGTAGTACAGTTCTGGTACAGCATGATTAGTGCTGGTTTGGGAAACATTTGTAGCCTTGAGTGACCACATGATGCTTCATGATGATGACCTATGGTTCTATACCCCATCCAGTTATTGTAACCACAGTACTACACAGAACTTTCATTGCTATACACCTCAATGTTGTGTGTGTGCAAACATATGCACCTCTAAACAATATGCATACCAATCACCATTTGCACAACTGACACATATATGTCTTGTGATGCTATTGAGTGGCTAGGTCATATGACACACATTGGGTATGTGTGATGTTTAAATATCCAGTTGTGTTTTAGCGTGCCATGTCATGGATGATACTGGCATGTCCACAATATGATCTACACTCACCATAACTACTATACATTGTGTACATGGACGAATGGTATTCCATCAATTATACATGCACCACTGATGATGTTGTGTGAATACTCATCATGCATGTGCTAAAACTGTGTCCACAATTATTTGCTAAAGACACAGAGGCTGTAATCAGCATTGGATACCTATCTGACACACATATACACATCCATCCATGGTATGTAGACCTGTGAGTTATGGTGCACAGTACATTACAGAGTTTTGAATACTTGCACAGCAATGTTGTGTCCATGAATGCATTGCATTCCAGGGGGAGGCCAATCACCTAATAATAAAACACATGCATCAAAGCCATGTATATTGTTAGTAACAAGGACTGTCTACACTTGCACTGCATGCTGTTGAGCAACACATGTCCTGCATGCTGACATGTGTGATATGACGGTTTTGCTTGTGATACTGTACACCACCATCACCTGCTAGCTGGTGTGTGTGTGTGTGTGTGTGTGTGTGTGTGTGTGTGTGTGTGTGTGTGTGTGTGTGTGTGTGTGTGTGTGTGTCTGCTTTAGGGAGGAGTGTATTTGTGTGTGTGCACGTGTGCATGTGTGCAGGTGTGCATGTGTGCATGTGCGCATGTGTGCGTGTGTATGTGCGCATGTGTGCGTGTGCATGTGCACATGTGTATGTGTGCATGTGGTCTGACATCATGTTCAGGTCTTAAAGTGTGTTTCCTGTTTTCCTCTCACAGGTGCTGAGGTGGGGCTGGTTCAGTACAGCAGGGAACCTGATGTCACTGAGACAGACAGTGATCATGAGGATAGGTGTGTTGAGGAACAGGCAGGTTTGTCAGGGTCTGTTGTTGGGCCACCAATTGACAGTACACAAGTCTCCACCACATCCATGCACACAGTCATACTGCCTGTACATCCATCATCACCATTGCCCTTAGCTGAGGGAGAGTGTACGGTTGGCACTGGCCAGGACAGTGTGGTATCTATGGCATATGTATCAGGACACAGCAGCCATAGCCAGATGTCTGGAAAGGTACCACATAGGCAGATGCCCAGGGGTTCTCGTCAGAGCACTGCTGGTCAGCGTGCCCCGGGCAGATGTGCCACAACTCTTTCAACCACACGCATGTTCCAGGCTGTCATGGAGGCACAGGCACGAATGGAGTGGTACACCAGACAGGGACTAAGGACACAGTGGGCTCATAACACCTCTGTAAATGACAGTATCCATGACCAAGCAGATGCCATAAGTAATTACACTGAGGTCATTGATAGATGTTGGGGTGAGACATTGGATGTCCTACACAATGTCATGTCCATGTGTCAGGACAGTGCGGGATGGTTGAGACATTGACGTGGACGTATGCCAGCAACATCAGCAGCTGGAGGTCGCCGTGGATGTCCAGCAAGTCACAGCCGCTCCCATAGTGCCAGTAACAGCCCCAGCAATGTTGGGGGGGCTGTCCATAGACCATCCTAGAAGACCACATGCACATGACTCTGGCCAGTCCCAGCAGGGACCTGGATCCAGTGGACATATGTCAACCTCTGAGGATAGTACCCAGTCTGGATTAGTACCTGATACTGTCTGTAGCACCCCTGCCAGGCACAGGTTCCGTATCCATGTAAGAAACTCTGAACAGAAAATCGCGCACGCAGGACGACGTGCACGGCCCCAGCCAAACAATAAATTCAAGAATCCATGAATCCATCCGTATCCATGGCCAGAGACGGTGATCTGTAAAGCCTGCCAGGTACAGTCTGTAGCTGTCCCACAAATCGCCATATATGGCAGCCACATGGTGGAACTGTGTGCATGCAGACACACACACATAAACCAGAAACCTAGGGCAAACACATACTCGCACACATTACATCAACATTGGCCCATAACAGTACTCATGGCCCTCACACACACATGTTCATAGGTTCATAGGTTCATAGGTTCATAGATTAGTACTAAGCTAACTGCCCTTGCGAACCATTTTAAGCCTAGCCAATTATCCCTTGTGAGACTCAAACCCTGCACCTTGTGTTTGTAAGGCAAACACCTTAACCATTAGGCTCAGTGTAGGCCTCTGGCAAACCAGCAATGCACCCTGTACATATGATGAAACCTGTGCCACCTCCTGTCATCTGTAACATTGATGCAGGAACAGGCTAACATGGTGTTGATGCACAGGGTGACTTTGATAAAGTATAGCAATGGCTGAATGTGTAGCATGTTGTCAGCAGTAAAGTGTAATGATATCCTTGAAGGTGTAGCTGAGCAGGCATGATGCATTAAAGCTGTAATTAGTAATGTTGTATTGTTTCCACCAGTGTTTATTCCAATTGTGTTTTGCTTGCCCATGTGCCACTTGACTGATGTGTGTAGTTGTGTCAGCATGTGTTATACAGTGGACAGTAAGTGTGGGGTGTGTGCAGCACAGGTTTTCAGGTGTACATTTGTGAACATAGTGGAGGTGCACTGTCTGCATGTACGTGCATATTGGACACATGGGCAGGGTGACATGTCCTGTATTGGCCAGTGTTAACACTCCATAGTTTCTATTGGTGGCCAATATGCATTGTCCTACACATGTTTTGGAACTTGAGTATGCATGTGTGTGTAATGACACGGGTTGACACTGTGCTGTGGGTGATGCTGTTGTTCCTATCTGTCATTGGTTTGCATTACTAAGGTTAACAGTGTCCCAGCTGCATAATCCTGTATTAATGCACACTGTTCACCTACAGGGTTGCATGGACTGGGCTACCACAAACACAAGAAATTCTCACTTATACAGTAAAAGTGCATTAGTCTCATGGACCCCTTCCATAAACTAAATATATAATAGAAGGTGTGATATTATACCAAAAAAGAGTTACATACCATGAAGGGATAACCTCGCTGGTCAGTATCATTTGGAAAATTCAATCCCTCAGTAAACATACAAGGCAAGCTTCAAAATACAAAATAGCAACGATTCCAAAGACAACACTAAAGCTGTCTTTACTGTTGTTCATAATCTACAGGGGAAATCTCAGATTGGGTCACAGTTAATGTAAATGGTCACAAAGTACACTTATCTGACTGACATTATGAATTCTTTGTCAGACAGTTTGAATGCGGATTTCACCACCCTGTCGCTATGCAAGGGCTACATTTCCAGACCTGCAGAACGTAATACCTGTTGATTCACAGACACTCTAGTTAAAACATCTCTTTAACAAGGTCCACACTACAGTGGCAATGGTACTGGACAGTGTCCCTGGCTGTGTCATACACAAGCTGACATTTGAAGGCACCACTCACCTAAACGCTCTGTCCAGATGGAGCCTCTATACAGGTTACATACATGTGGAATGACGTACGGTAATGGTGTTCACAGTCCACAAGGGTTGAGCTACAACGTCTTCTTCTCCTTTCGGATGCTCCCATTAGGGGTCACCACAGTACATCATCTGTTTCCATGTCTTCCTGCCCTCTGCATCTTGCACTGTCACACCATCCACCTGCATGTCCTCTCTCACCACAGCCATAAACCTCATCTTAGGCATTCCTCTTTTCTTGTTACCTGGCGGCTTCATACTTAGCATCTATTTCACAATATACTCTGCATCCCTCCTCAGCACATGTACAAACCAACTTAATCCTGCCTATCTGGCATGGTCTACTAACCTTCAAACCTGTCCGGACCCTCTAATATACTTATTCTTAAACCTGTCCACCCTCATCACACCCAGTGCAAATGTTAACATAAATTGATTAAGGGTAGAACTACAACAGGTCCTGGAAACTCTCACCCTATAAGCCAGACCAATGTTATCTGGAGGGCTATGGAGCACAACATTATGGAACTCATTAACAGAGACATTATGAACCTGCAAACACTGCACCATACCCACTTAGGTTCTCTAAAGGCCAGATCATGGTTCCTACACCTAGTAGACTTCAAGCCAGTCAACAAAGCTATAGGTGAGGGAGGGGAGGTCAACACAGCCAAGCTATAGCTCACCAGCAAATCATACCCATCCCACATACTGGTATTAGACATAACCTCAACAGACTGACCATAAACGATTGTTAGATGATGGCTTGACAACTGACACACAGATGTAGGACACACAGTAACATTTGCATCCTCCATGTACTATTCTATGCCAGTAACAAGTGGTATTCACCTGTACTCAGTCCTGGGACAACTCCTGTTTGGCATATAGCTTTCTTAGGTACAAGCAAACACAGTAGGATATGTCTGCCCACGTTTGATGAAAATGCATACTGCGGGCTATACTTTATTCTCCAGATGACACACACATCCTCCAAAAGGGTATCATACAGATAGATACCTGGTGTTAAACTCATGCTGTAAAGCTATAAGCCTAAGAAAGCATAGTTATCCACTTTTAGAAAACAAAGTATCCCCAGAGTACCACATAGGTAGTAGCCCCCAAAATGTGGAACAGGTACTAAAGTATACATAGAGCCATGTGTTAAGTCATCTCTCCTTTGATAATCACATTACCAAAGGGTTTTGGAAATCCCTATGTGGAGCACATAAGCAATAAAATGTTTGCATGCAGATCCACAGAGGTTGTTGCACACCTATAATGATTAGTCATCTTTGCCAGACTTTGCTTGCTTTGGAACAGGTTTCAAATATACCTCAAGCATAAACCCTCACTCACACTCTTCAATAGAAACCGTGTTGAGTGGATGTGAAATGGAAGCCATAGCCCAGGGATCACTGCAGTGGCTAAGCTTGTCACAAGCATACAGAAGTGACCTAAGGTCTGGAAAGTGCTAGCACACTCTGGCAAAGATAACACATGCGTTCATGGAGAAAGCAGAGTATCCACCTATGAAATACTTGAAGTCACATGTATGTATATGGATTTGCCCCACAGCTACCTTACATGTGTAATGCACATACAGTTGTCATTGTGATATGTCATACACTATAAAAATCAAAACCCACTCCACATTGGCCAACGGTGTCACACACCTGGAGCACAGACACACACATTCAGCAAGTACTGAGATTCAAACTCTTTCCTAGCTACATTATGATACTACAGCAGTATGCATTTACACAATGCGCTATACACATTACTGGGATTTCATCTTTCCACAGGTATATTTGTAGGATGGTGACATCATCGGACTTGACAAAGATGAGTATACCACTTTTAAGGTGTTTGAGTAGTCTCCAAAAAGGTTGCTCTTCCCCAGGGAGACACACACACACACACAGTTGGCAAGTGCAGGATTCAAACCCCTACCTAACTACATTATGATACTACAGCAGTACTCATTTACATGATGCACTATACACATTACTGGGATTTCACCTTTCCACAGGTATATTTGTAGGATGGTGACATCATCGGACTTGACAAAGATGAGTATACCACTTTTAAGGTGTTTGAGTAGTCTCCAAAAAGGTTGCTCCTCCCCAGGGAGACACACATACACAGTTGGCAAGTGCAGGATTTAAACCCCTACCTAACTACATTATAATACTACAGCAGTACACATTTACACGACACGCTATAGACATTACTGGGATTTCACCTTTTCACAGGTATATTTGTAGGATGGTGACATCATCGGACTTGACAAAGATGAGTATACCACTTTTAAGATGTTTGAGTAGTCTCCAAAAAGGTTGCTTCTCCCCAGGGAGATACACACAGTTGGCAAGTGTGGTGTTCTTAATCCAAACTAAGTACGTCTTTACACTTCAGCAAGCAATATGGAGTTACAGGGTGCAATACAGACATTACTTGCTGACAGTTTGCACAAAGGTTTTTTTCACATTTGCTAACCTCAGCAGGCTTATCATACTAGGTGTATTGTGAGTGTATTGTATGCATAGGCCATGACCATATCATATATGTGTTGATGCACCACATGCTGGCACACACAGGGTCAAACCTTGAGTAGCATCTTACCTTCACCTACATGATACTGCAATATAACAGAAAGATGATAAACTTCAACAATTGGCTGAGCTTCTGGTGTCATTCAAAGGGGATCCAGTCTCTGTCTGCCTGTGATGACATGATAGACAAGCCTTGTTGCTTCACTACAGATGGTTTGCACCTGTCGCCCCTATGCTTCTGAATACTGGCCAAGGCTCGTGCTGTCCCCATATTACCTTTTTTAGGCAAGGCTCAAAGGTTCATAGGTTCATAGGTAGGTACTAGTCTATCAGCCCTGGGGCCTATACAAGGCCAGCCAAAAAGGTACCCTGGCCTTTGCCACCCAAGAAATGTATTTTCCTGTGCCACTGTCGTGCAGAGACACAGAAGTGATCTCCAGGGTGAATTTCCTATTTCCCATTCAATAATCAAGAATTTCCTTGAAGAGTGCTAATGAGGAGCTTTGTTTGATGTAGATAGGTAGTTTATTCTGGAGTATGTGAAGTCTGTGGGACAGGAATCTATCTCTCTGGCATATTCTGTTTATTGTGGTGACAGGATTTAGGTCCCTAGAGCGTGTAGGTTCATAGGTAGGTACTAGGCTATCTGCCCAAGGGCATTTATAAGCCTAGCCAAAATGTGTTGGCTTTCGCATCCCTTTTAAATTAGTTTGCTGGGCCTCTGTCTAGTAGGGCCACTGAAGTGATCCCAGGGGTAAATTTACAATTTCCCATCCACTCATCAAGAGTCCTCTTGAAGAGAGTCTGCAAGGGGCTCTGCCTAACATCAACTGTGATTCTATTCCAGAGTGAGGGAAGTCTCTGGGACAGGAATCTATCCCTCCAGCACGTCCTGTTTATTGCTTTACTGAGGTTTAATTCACTGGAGCATGTGGCTCTAAGAGATTTGTTTTTCTTGAGGTGGAGCATGTCCATTAATTCCGGGTTTGACATGGCCTTATACATCAGGCATAGATCACATCTGAGCAGGCAGTAAGCAACCGAGTAGAGCTGGAGGTTCTTTAGTTGAGCTGCATAGGGCATCTCTTTGAGGCCCATGATCCTCATTGTGAAGTACTTCTGTGGTCTTACCAGCTGTTGCATGTGCCAATTAAGGTACATACCAAATGGGGCATTGTACTCTATTATGGGCCTAATGAGTGATGAGTAGAAGGGCACAATGACCTCTCTTGATCTAGAGGTGAAACCTTTTGTGATTAGGTGGGCTACATAGAAGGAATAACTAACCACTTTGCCAATGTGATTATCAAAGGAGAGGTTACTATCTACCTGGGTCCCCAGGTCCCTAATTACATTTTCCATACCTAGTGGATTACCACTTATGTGGTAATTTGTGGGCACTTTATTTTTTCCAAAGGGGATGACTATGCATTTTTTTGCCATTCAGCTTGAGGCCATGGTTTTGACACCAGGTATCTGTCTCTGTAAGACCTTTCTGGAGAATGTGTCAGCCAGAGAGTCGATTATGGCCCCCAGTTTACAGTCATCTGGGAACTTGGTCAGCCATAGTCCTCCCGTGCTTGCCTGTACCTCAGAGTTGTATATACTGAACAGGAGGGGTCCCAGGACCAAGACCTGTGGGATGCCACTTGTGACTGGTTTAGAGTCGGACATGGCACCTGCAACTCTGACCATGTGTGTTCTAACCGTGAGCCAGTTGACCACCCATCTCGTGACACAGGGGTTAATGTTCAAGCTGGTAAGCTTGTCTATGATGCCAGAGTAGGGAATGGTGTCAAAGGCCTTAGTGAGGTCGAGGTAGGCTGTGTGGACTACCTTCCCTTCATCTATGGCCTTGGTAACGATTTCAAAGAAGTCAACTAGGTTTAGGAGACAGGATCTGCCTTTAACAAAGCCAAATTTGGTAGGGCCCAGTATCTGGAGGTTCCCAATGTCTCTGTTTATGATTTCCATAATAATTCACTCCATAGCTTTGCAGACCAGGCTGGTCAGGCTTATAGGGTGATAGTTCCCAGGTTCTGTTGTGGCACCACCTTTGTGGAGCAGGATGACTGTTGCTGTACACCATTCTTTGGGTACATAGCCTGTGGTAAGGTTGAGTCTGAACAGTGAATGTAGGTGAGGGTTTAGTTCCTTTTGGAGCTCATGTAAGACGCAGCCTGGGACACCATCCAGTCCCATTGATGCTGTGTTCTTAGCTTTGGAGAGGGCTGTTTTTACCTGCATGTCCATGAAGTATGCAGCTCTGCATTTTTCTGGGATGGACACGAGCCCTTTTGGCCATCTTGTGACATAGGGATTTATACCTAGTTTAGTTTAATGGGTTTATCCATAATTCCAGAGTGGGGGATGGTGTTGAAAGCTGTGGCAAGATCTAGATAGGCTGTGTGAACCACCTTACCCTTGTCTACGGCTTTGGTGACTGCTTCAAAGAAGTCTATCAGGTTTGGGAGACATGATCTGGCTTTTACAAACCCAAAATAGTTGTGGTCCAGAGTTTGAAGATTACCAATGTCTTTGTTTATAAGTTCCATGATGATACATTCCATGGCCTTGCAGACCAGGCTCATCAGGCTAATGGGGCGCTAGTTCCCAGGGTCCATGGTGGCTCCCCCCTTGTGTAGTGGGATAACCGTCGCTGTGCACCATTCAGCAGGCACAAAGCCTGAGGTGAGGCTATGATTGAACATGGTATGTAACTGTGGTGCCAGTTCATTCTGTGGTTCATGTAGAATGTAGCCTGGGGTGGAATCTGGTCCCATGGATGCTGTGTTCCTGGCTTTTGAGAGTGGTTTTTACCTGTGCAGCCATGATGACAGCAACTTTGCATTCTTCCGGTATAGAGATGTGCACTTTCATGGGTGAGAGGAGGGTAAAGTTAGCACTGATCCTATCTGCCAGGCTGTTGGCAATATCAGTTGGGTCTGTATATTTACTGCCATTGTGCTGTAACTCAGAGCAAATCTGAGTGTTGCCATTGAGATTCTTCACATAGCTATAGAATGCTTTGTGGTTGTCTTTAGAATCAGTGTTGACTTTGTTTTCGTAACTAGCTTTGGAGGATTTTATCAGGGATTGCAGCTTCTTCCTGATGCTGACCAGGGAGCTCCTCTCTCACTCATGGGATTTTACCCTCTTTTGCAACAGTTTCTTCCTTCTGTTGTGCAGTTTATTTATGGCAGGGGACCACCAGATTTGCTTCCTTTTCTTGGAGGATAGCATCTTGGTTCTGTTTGGGATAGCACGATGCATACACTCATGTAAGTGCTTATAATGTGCAGTTGGGAAGGATTCAGTAGTCGTAACAGTATTGGTCATCTGCATGGGTGTCCTGAAGTTCAGCACTTCTGTCTTAAGAAGCATGAAGTTGGCTTTGGAGACATTTTTTAACATGGTTGCCTTAATGGGGGGTGGGTCCAGAATGTGGATATGTAGGGTAATTAGCTTATGGTCAGATGGGACCAATGAGCCATTGACTTCAGGTGTGGAACACCGGTCACTCAGGACAAACCAAATCCCTAGCCAACACAAATAACCACAAAGTTAGCTAAATGCTACTCATTGCCAGAAGTCTCAGCCTCCAAATGCACACACTCAAGGCACATCTCAGTATGGAGAATATTGATATCTGTGCAGTAACAGAAACCTAGTTCAAGGCTCCAGAGAGCACACCAGCACTACCAGGATACTACTCATTCCATACCTTCCAGCATCAGGACCTGGATCATAGCACATATGTATATATATGATCATATGTATGTATATATGGGATGTATCCATATTCATCAAGGATACCTACACCTCTCTCTACATGCTCTGTACAGGATATGTACCCATAGAATGTTGCACAGCAACATTTCTCACACTCCACAGGGGTGGGGCCACAAAAACCCCTTGGCATTCATGCTCTATGAGCCTGACGAGTCTGCTCTTTAAGGCAATGGAGCCAATCATAATGGAAGTCAACAATAAAGAGATTGTGAACCTTCACACAGTTGAGCACACCCAGTTTGCCTTCATCATATGCAGATCACACCTTCTGAACTGGGTGGATGTCTTTGAGACCATTACCCAGGCTACAGATGATTGAAATGAGCTCAACACAGCCTACCTATACCTCATTACAGCCTTTGACACCATTCCCCGGTCAGGTATCATAGATGAACTCACAAACCTGGGCATGAATCCATATGTCACAAGATGGATTGCAAACTTGCTCACAGATAGATTCCACAAACTAAGAGTTGCTGGATACATGTCAGATTCTACACTGGTAACAACTGGTGGCCCTCAGGTTTCAGTCCTGCGGTCCCTCCTGTTTGGTATAGACTTCTCAAATGTACATGCCAACACAAGAGGGTTGTGGTTGTCTAAGTTTGCTGGGAACTGTAAAGTGTTTGCCATAATAGATTCCCTGGATGACACAAATATTCTCCAGAAGGGACTCTATGAGACAGATGTGTGGTGTCAGAATCATGGCCTCAAGCTCAACGTGGAGGAATGCATAGTGATCCCCTTTGGTGAAAACAAAGTACACACAAACTACCACATAGGTGTTACCCCCTGAAAAATGACAAGGTAATAAGGGATCTGGGGACACAAGTAGATAGTCATCTTTCCTTTGACAACCATGTTGCCAAAGTGATTGGGAAATCCTATGTGGCCCACCTAATCAACAAAGGGTTTGCATCAGGATCCTAAGAGGTAGTGGTGGCCCTCTACTCATAAGTAATCAGACTCATCATTGAGTACAATGCACCATTTTGGATGTACTCGACTATGCATATCCAGCAGCTGTAGAGACCACAGATGTACCTCACCAAGAGGATTACTGGCCTAAAACAGTTGTGTTATGTAACACAACTGGTAAAACTAAATTTGTTCTTCATTGCGTACCGCCTACTCTGAGGCACACACTGCCTAACATACAGAGCCTTGTCCAACACATAACTGCTGAGCATGCTCCATCTACAGATAACAAAATTGAGTTGCCCTACACACTCCAGGGATATGAACCTCATCACAACAATGAATACAACATGCTGGTGGGATAGAGTACCATCCCAGACACTTGCCTTACTGTGGAACAGAGTCCCAATGTACATCAAACAGAGCCCCTCGCTGATACTCTTCAATAGGAACCTTGATGAGTGGATGGGAAACAGACAATTCATGCCAGGCATCACATCAGCAGCCCCACTAGAAAGGGGCTTAGGGTACTAACTATTAGAACGAGGGCTTGGGAGACTACCCAATGGGGTGGTGAAAGCTGCACAACTTGCCTAGGCTAACATATGCCTTATTGAAGATAGGTTCATAGGTATGTAGTAGACTATGTGACAGGTACATGTCTACAGATAGTAGATATGTACTTCATTGTACCGTCATGTTGTACAGCAGGCACATGGACCACATACACTGTAATGCTTACAGATACTGGTGGCTGTTATGTACACTGGGTGAGATGGTCACCTCATGTCTTTTGTGCCATTGGGATGTGTGCTGGGTGGGACAGTCCTGGATGGCTCCGTCACCCTCTTACACACATCTCTGCCCATCCATCTTTGGCTTATTATACTGTGTTCCCCCTACACACATATATATATATATATATATATATATATATATATATATATATATATATATATATAGGTACATAGGTAGGTAATAGGCTATCTGCCTGAAGGCATATATTAGTATGGCCAGAGTGTGCAGCTATCACCACCCATGGAGTTAGCTCCCTAGGCCTCTGTGTAGTAGAGCTGATGAAGTGATCCATAGTGTGACAGTTCAGTTTCACATACACTCATCAAGGCTCCTCTGGAAAAGTGTCAGTGAGGGACTCAGCTTAATGTAGGTTGGGAGGGAGCCTGTTCCAAAGAAAGGGAAGTCTGAGTTATTAATGTATCCTTCCAACATGTTCTATTTATTGTTGTGATGATGATATCCCTAGAGCATGTAGTACAATGAGCTTGGGGTTACTTCAGATAGCACATGTACATCCGTTCTGCATTGGACATGGAGCTGTCTGTTGGGCAGAGATCACCTCAGTAGACAGTATGCAACAGAGTACAGACTGAGTTAAATTCAGTCTTGTTGCATGGGGCAACTGTTTGAGGCCAGTAATGTTCTTGTTGAGGTACGTCAGTGGTCTTTCTAGCTGCTGAAGGTGCCTAGTCAGATTCATTGCAAGGGTGTTGTGGTACTTTATGATGGGTCTGATGACTGATGAGTAGAGGGAACCACCTTTGACCTACATGCAAAGACCTTGGCAGTTTGTGGGAACATATAGCATAATTTTCTAACCACTTTGTGAATGTGTTTCTGGAAGTAGTGATGACTATCCACATGTGTCCATAGATCCCTTATTATTACCTCCATATTTAGGGTGTTGGCACCTATGTGGTATTTGTATGACTGTAGCTCAAGCCCATAAGTTTGACACCACATCTGTCTGACTGAGACCCTTTTTAAGGATGTCTCTGTTGTCCCAAACATCGATTATGACAACCTTTTTGCAGTCATCCACAAACCTTGCTAAACATAGCCCTCATGTTTGACTGTATTTCTGAAAAGTATACACCAGACAGGAGGGGTCCCAGGACTGAGCCATGGGGGACAGTAGTTGTTACCAACTTGAACAGGAGACCACAATTCTTAACTTGTGGGATCTATCTGTGCCCCAGTTGGCAATCCATCAGATGGCATACGTGTTTATGCACAGGTTGTTGATTTTGTGGATACAACATGTGTGTGGGACGTTGGAAAAGGGCTTTTCAAGGTCTATGTAGGCCGTGTGTAGCTCATTTCATTGATGCATGTCCTCGGTGACTGACTTGAAAACTGTCTAGCAGGTTTAGGAATCATGATCTGCCCCTGACCAAACCAAAATGGGTAGGGTTGGGTGTTTGTAGGCTCTCAATAGCTCTGTTTATGAGTTCCATAATGATGGACTCCATGGCCTTGCACATCAGGCTTATTAGGCTTATAAGACAACAGTGGAAACCAGGAACCAAAACCACACTGACAGAACCAAAGGAAATGAAAACGGAGCTCCAACAGCAGAAACAAGATTTATTAACCGACAGCAATTTAAAACAATAAATTAATTGACGTAGGTTTCGTCCCACCTTGGACTTCTTCAGAATAAACAGATGATCAAATATCCTGAATATATATAATATAAAGCAAAACTCCACCCTCTAATTATTCAGTAAGAAAATTAATTAAGATCTCAATTCAATAAAACATTTAAAAAAAACAGAACAATATTTAAAAACAGTGAAATTCGCACACATAATAAAAAAATTAGACAAAATAACTGTGACAAATATATATATATATATATATATACTTAACCAAAAAATATAAAGAATAAAATAAATATAATAAGAAATAATAAATGTATATATATGTGTACAAAAATATATTTCTTCCATTGATTTGGTGTAACAAATCCAGAATTTCTGCTCAAGTTGAAGCATATATTGAGCAAAAAGTAAAAAGTTCAAATACATACATTTTTTGTACATATATTTTTTGTACACACATATATATACATTTATTATTTCTTATTATATTTATTTTATTCTTTATATTTATTGGTTAAGTATATATATATTTGTCACAGTTATTTTGTCTAAGTTTTTTATTATGTGTGCGAATTTCAGTGTTTTTAAATATTGTTCTGTTTTTTTTAATGTTTTATTGAATTGAGATCTTAATTAATTTTCGTATTGAATAATTAGAGGGTGGAGTTTTGGTTTATATATATATTCAGGATATTTGATCATCTGTTTATTCTGAAGAAGTCCAAGGTGGGATGAAACCTAGGTCAATTCGTTTATTGTTTTATATTGCTGTCGGTTAATAAATCTTGTTTCTGCTGTTGGAGCTCCGTTTTCATTTCCTTTGGTTATAAGACAATAGTACCCATGGTCTGTTGTGCACCAACACTCGTGGAGTGTGCCAAACATTGCTGTAACCCATTCAACAGTTTCATATCCTGTACAGACGGTGAGTCTCAACAGACTGTTCAGGTGCAGGGTCTGTTTGTTTTGGAGTTCACATATGACACAGCCAGGGAAACCATGTTATCCCATACACACCATGTTTTTAGGTTTGGAAAGAGCTCTTTAACCATTCTATATGTGATTTCTGGGTTTTCACAATCTCCAGGTATGATAATGGGCCCTTTTGTCAGTGAGAAGGGGGTAAATATGTATGAACCTGTCTGACAAGATGTTGGCAATGTCAGTCATGTACATGTATTCATTTACAGTTTGCACTGACTCAGAACATATATGAGTTTACATTGATATTTATGACATAGCGAAATAAAGCTTCATGGTTCTCTATGGACTCTTTGACCAAAGCTTGGATAATGTTAGGAGTGCTCATTGTTTCTTGATGATACTGATCGGAGTGTTATTGATCTTCTTTGTTTTTTCACTTTCTTTGAACAACTTAAGTACTTGGAGTGCATAGTTTGATTATGACAGGTGTCCAATATATTATATGGGTCTGTTTTCATATCAGTGTGTGCACAAGGCAGGATTGGTGAATAGTAACAAGTGTCTGGAGTAAGAACTGCAACTACCAGATGTGTGGCCCACTGCTGTACTCCTACATGGCCTAAGTATGTGAGCATGCCCAGTATGAACTTTCAGTAGGTTGCTGACTGAAATTACTAAATTTGTTTAAGTGTGTGAGCATGCCCAGTATGAGCATATATACTATATGTGTGTGAAAATCAAGTTGGTTTTTACTTCAGGGCTCACCTTTGTGTAGTACATTGACAGGAAGCACAGTGTGCCTGCAGGGCTTCCATGAGTCATTCTACATACAGTGGGGACAGCTATTATTTGTACATTTCTACCCAGGGAGGCACACCTGATTGTTACTGCGGGTGTACATAGGATGAAGGGTTCACCTGACACTTATGCACATTTGCTAGGCCTGCACTGTTATGTCAGGTACTCCATTTCAGTCTGTACTGTTGCCTATTGTACTGGCTTGAGGCATACCACTGCACTACAGACCTTAGCTTCCAATTACACGCATAACAGTTTGTGACTTCATAGCCTACCCAACCCACATCACATTGCCTGACCTGCCGTTATCTGTCTACATAGGCCTGGGGGAGGTTACTCATATGCCTCTTCAGAGGGCATGATACAGCATTTGTTTGTGTTTGCGTTTGTCTACATTTGTCCTGCTGGCTGTGACTGTTAGGTATGTGACCCCCCAACTGGTATGTGTGAGTGAGTTAAGTTGTGTCTGTGCCAGTGAAATGCAGTCATGGCTTAGTGGTTCAGTACTGTGACTATAGTGCACAGTATCCTGAGTTTGAGCCCTGTCACTGCTTTTTATTTTCCTGCTGGGCAGACCAGACTGCTTAAGGAACAGTAAAGCAGGTGTGAGCGTGTTTACCCGACTTTGCTCAACTTTGCCTGACTTTGCACGACTTTGCCCAACATTGCTCAACGTTGCCCGACGTTGCGCTGGTTAGCGTGGTGCGCAGCTACGTGCAATTGTATTTAAATATGCTCAATACTGGTAAAATGTGCTTAGCAGTGCTTTATATTGCTTACAATAGGGCACTCATGCCTCAGGTGGTGCTGCAGGGCTGCCTATGTCAGATGCACATAGTACATTCCCTATACATGTTTGAAAACAGGTAGCGTCAAGTTAGGCATCCCTTTTACTGTATGTGCGAGTCAGAGAGAGGTGTCATTTCCAGGGTTCCTACTGAGTCAGTGTATGTGCTATGCGTTGCCTCTTTGCCAAGGCCAGGGCATACTGGGCACGCCTCCTTCTGCCTACTGGGGCAGGCTCAGGTTGTTCCTCCTCCGAGTCACGCTGTGCCTGTGCAGGCCTTGGCAATGGTGGGGGGCTGTTTGGCCCTGCCCCATGCTGTTCCTGCTGCAGATGTTTTCACAGGATCATATTGTGTAGCATAGCACATACCATGACAATTTGGGTACATGTAGTTGGTGAGTACTGCAAGGCTCCACCAGATGTGTCCAGGCATCGGAACCATGACTTGAGCATCCCAAACACAAGCTCAATAATGTTTCTTGTTTGTGTGTGTGCCTCATTATGGAGTTCTTGTTCGGGTGTGTGTGCATTTCTGATGGGTGTCATCAGCCACGGCTCCAGTGCGTATCCAGCATCCCCACTAGGTGACCATCAGGGATATCCCCACTGGCAAATCTCTGGTACAGCTGTGTCAGATGCCAGATGTGGGAATCGTGATAGCCAGGGGTGGCTCGTGGCATCGGACTGCCGGACTGCAGCCCCCTCAAAATAAAAAATAGAAAAAAAAATATTTTTTGAAATTTCGCGCATGCGCAGTAGTCCCGACTACTGTCGGTCTATGCGCATGCTCAAGGCAGTCCGGCAGTCCCCATAGGGGGACACAAGGAGACATCTGTGCACTTGTAAAGTGCACAGACTCGCTAGGATTATGGGTCGCGTCCAGAATGCAAGAGCAGCAGTCAGGACAGTCTCGTCATCGGGAAGGAGCTTTGGGATCTCACGGGTCTTTGGAGTATTGCGCGGGAAGGATGTACGTTAGCTGGATATATTCAGATAAGTGTATGGTGCTTTTTACCTTTATTTTACAATGTTTATACTGGATTGTGTGTGTGTATGGTGCTTATGCTTTACTGGAGTTTGTGTATGGTGCTTATGCTTTACTGGAGTTTGTGTATGGTGCTTATGCTTTACTGGAGTTTGTGTATGGTGCTTATGTTTTACCTGTGTGTGTGTGTGTGTGTGTGTGTGTGTAAATGCCCCAGGTGCTCATGGTGGTGTGGTAGGGAATACCTCAGGCTTGAACCCTGTACCCTGGATGCAGGTGTTAAAGACTTGAGTTCCCTACCCACCACCATTTGTAAAAAAATTGCAGATTTTTGCCTCATATTCGATCTGATCTGTTCCTCATAATATCAGTGGTTTGTAAATGTTGCAATGCTTGATATTTGATGGTGTAGTAGTAGCATTGTTGCCTCACAGCTGCAGGTTCTCGGGTTTGATTCTTGGCTGGGGTTCCTTCTTTGTGCGGTCTGTATCTTCTCCCTGTGTTTGTGTGGGTTTGCTTTTGTGTCCTCCCATATTACAAAGACATGTCTGCATTATTTCTTCCTGGGCCTCTGCTGAAAATTGTTTATTTGTTCCAAGTCAGACTGTCCTGATTAAAAAATGTTAAATAAAATTGACAGGCATTTGAATTTCAGACTTAAGGGTTTCTGAATGTTTAATTCCTTGCATAATTGATGGTGCAGTGGTAGTATTGTTGCCTCACAGCTATAGGTTTTCTTGTTTGATTCTTGGTTGGGGTGGCTTCTGTGTGGAGTCTGCATCTCTTCCATGTGTTTGTGTGGATTTGCTCTGGTGCCCTGCCATTTTACAAAGACGTGTCTGCAGTTTTAATCCCTGCTGAAAATTGGTTTTGTTCTGTCCGCAGTAAAATTGACAGGCATTTGAATTTCAGACTTCAGGTTTCTGAATGTTTAATTCCTTGCATAATTGATAGTGCAGTGGTAGTATTGTTGCCTCACAGCTATAGGTTTTCTGGTTTGATTCTTGGTTGGGGTGGCTTCTGTGTGGAGTCTGCATCTCCTCTCTGTGTTTGTGTGGATTTGCTCTGGTGCCCTGCCATTTTACAAAGACGTGTCTGCAGTTTTACTCCCTGTCTCTGCTGAAAATTGTTTTTGTTCTGTCCGCAGTAAAATTGACAGGCATTTGAATTTCAGACTTCAGGTTTCTGAATGTTTAATTCCTTGCATAATTGATGGTGCAGTGGTAGTATTGTTGCCTCACAGCTATAGGTTTTCTGGTTTGATTCTTGGTTGGGGTGGCTTCTGTGTGGAGTCTGCATCTCCTTCCTGTGTTTGTGTGGATTTGCTCTGGTGCCCTGCCATTTTACAAAGACGTGTCTGCAGTTTTAATCCCTGCGTCTCTGCTGAAAATTGTTTTTGTTCTGTCCGCAGTAAAATTGACAAGCATTTGAATTTCAGACTTCAGATTTCTGAATGTTTAATTCCTTGCATAATTGATGGTGCAGTGGTAGTATTGTTGCCTCACAGCTATAGGTTTTCTGGTTTGATTCTTGGTTGGGGTGGCTTCTTTGTGGAGTCTGCATCTCCTCCCTGTGTTTGTGTGGATTTGTTCTGGTGCCCTGCCATTTTACAAAGACGTGTCTGCAGTTTTAATCCCTGCGTCTCTGCTGAAAATTGTTTTTGTTCTGTCCGCAGTAAAATTGACAGGCATTTGAATTTCAGACTTCAGGTTTCTGAATGTTTAATTCCTCTCATAATTGATGGTGCAGTGGTAGTATTGTTGCCTCACAGCTATAGGTTTTCTGGTTTGATTCTTGGTTGGGGTGGCTTCTGTGTGGAGTTTGCATCTCCTCCCTGTATTTGTGTGGATTTGCTCTGGTGCCCTGCCATTTTACAAAGACGTGTCTGCAGTATTAATCCCTGCGTCTCTGCTGAAAATTGTTTTTGTTCTGTCCGCAGTAAAATTGACCGGCATTTGAATTTCAAACTTCATGTTCTTCAGAATACATAGTAGCACAACCTTTTTTTTAGCAATTTTCTAAGTTTATAAGATGAATATTTTAAATTTGTCCCTATTTTTGGGACTGTATTCCCCCATTATTGGCTTCGTCCAGGTTTTGTGCTAAGGTTGACAGCTATGGCAAGAACTGAATTCACTGAATATGTTTGAGGGCTGTATTCCCTCATTACTGGGTTTGTCCAGGTGTTTTGTACTAAGAGGTTGATAGCTATGGTGAGAACTGAATTCACTAAATGATAGCCATTTAAGTTTCAGTCTTCCTCTCTTTTACAAAGCAGCTGATGTGGTGTAGTGGTATGTTACTCTGACTGTTTTTTGCTCAGGGACCTTGGCAGTAAAATATATGGTGGCAATACAACATTTTATTCTAGCAACTTTCCAAGATTATACAAGCAATGTTTAATGTGTCCCTGTTTTTGGGCTTTTGACCCCCCCCCCAATACATTTTGGCTTTTTCCAGTTTTCTTGAGCTGCGAAGTTGAGATGCAGTTGAGCATTGAGTAGATTTTACAAGGAGCTGAGAGCTGCAGGGGAATAGAAGTTTAGTGCTTTGCCTAGTTAATACTGTAGCACAACAGGTTGTGTACGTGCTTTTGATGCAAAAGGCTGTGGGTTCTACTCCCACAAGGGGTGGATGCTGCCGTACTGAGTATTTTCTCCTTGGTGAAGATACTAACTATGAGTTCGTTATCAGTTTGCCATCCATTTCCTCTTGCAATATTATTACTAGCTTATCATTTTTTAATGTAATATAGGCAATTTATTCCTGAGGGGCAACAGACACTTTATTTTTCGATGAAACCATGAAATATAAAGGTGATTGCTAGCAGCAACCGCTTCATTAGTTACAGATTTCTTTAATGTAGAATTATTTAGATGACTGACTTCAGAGATTGTGCATATTTACTGATAATGGACTGTAGAATTGTGCATATTTACTGATAAAGGTGGACTGCAGAATTGTGCATATTTACTGATAATGGTGGACTGTAGAATTGTGCATATTTACTGATAATGGTGGACTGTAGAATTGTGTATATTTACTAATAATGGTGGACTGTGGAAGTCTGAGTAGACTTTTTTATGATAAATGTTCTCAACTGGGCAGTTTTGCCATTATGGGTGCATATGGTTTGTTTCATTGCTTACTGGAAAAAATGTTCAAAACAAATTTAAAACACCCTCTAGCAAGTGTACTGTATTGTACAAGGAATATAATTTTAGTACAATGAGGAAGGTGTATCAAAGAGCACATGTATGTTTCATATGCAAGGAGCCTATGATTCGAAAACAGCCCAAAATTAATCTTTATCTGCCACTGGCAAAATGTATTTTCTTTAAATGTGGGTTTCAATGCTGTTTCAATGAATGTGAGTTTCAAGGGCAGAGAAGTTTTAATGCTAAGTTTTCATTGTGAGACTGCATTGCTTTGTTTAACAGATGACTTAGTGTTTGTGCTGTAAAATACAAAATAAAACTTTCAAATGAAGTCCAACTCATCATAGAAGTAAAGCAGTATGCACATTAGTGTTTATGGTAAATGGAGCGAAATAGCCAAGTATAATGGTTCATTGGAATGGCTGCAGAGGCTCCATTCAACCATTATTTTGTCAGGGGAAGGGCAGCAAACTCAGACAGGCCCAGCTGAACTATACCTCCCAACTGTCCAGATTTTCAAAGAATGAATAGATTTTTGCTTCTTATTTTTGGTTTGTTGTTCATAAAATTTGTAGTTTTAATTCCTAAATGATTTGCCAGAAGTCACTCAATAATAAGTTTCAGACTTCATAACCTTCAGAAAAATGCATGTTAAAGTAAGAGCTGTTCTATCAACTGTCTCAATTTATACAAGAGCAATTTTAGTACTGTTTATATGTGCCCCCAATATATTTGGCCTTGTTCAGATTTACTGCATTAACAGGTTGAGAGGTACATGCAAATAAATTGCTTTATAGAATTAGGCATAGCCAACCTCTCAACTGTCCCCAATTTTTGGCTCAAAATGTTGCTCTTCCCCCTTATAATCCCTCCACAAAATAGCAATTTTGGAAGAAAACATGGAGGGTTTACAATTAAGAAATAACTGTAATAATCAACGTTATAGATTACTTGAAATGCATGTAGATTCTTTTATATTTTGTCAGCTGCTCAAGGTAGGAGTACTAATATTAAAGTGTCCCTTCTTTGACAGGTAGCAGCTGTATTGTGTGTCTATTTTATATTTTTGCATCACATTTTGGTCCATTTTTCATAAAATTGTGTTTTTTGGCAAATTAGTGACAAATCACTAAAGACTGAAGTTAGAAAATGACAGACATTTGAGTTTCAGATGTTATACCCTTCAGAAAATTCATACTAATGCAAGACCTATTCTATTATCTTTCTAAGTTTATTAGAGCAATATTTAAAAATTGTCCTTATTGTTGGGCCTTTGTCCCACTTCTGTGTATGGCTTTGTCCAGATTTCTTGCTCTTGAGGTTGAGAGGTATGACAAATGTGTCAGGGCCATCACAGTCAGCCAGAGAGATTTCAAATTGTGACATGCTTGTTGCACCCCACTCCCCCATGTAGTGACTCTGGATGTGTCCAAGCAAGGCAAGGAGTAGTTGTATCTACCTTGGATGGGGAGGACATACTGCATAAGTACTACAGTAGCTTTTCATCTGTCCTTGATTTTGCAGAATGGTCTGGTTTCTGTCATATTTTTGTACTGTTGATTTATGCTTATTACTCAGATTTATGCTTATTACTCAAAGTGCCTGTTGCTCTGTGTTTTTAAGAAGCAATGCTTTAATGACCATAAGGTAAGCTTGTCTGAGATCGTAAGATGCAAGTAAGCTTTAATAAGCATACTGTTAAAGAATTGCCAACATTGAAAGCCTTTCTGTTGTTGCCATGCAGAGAATACTTGACTAGATAATGTATAAGCCTTAGGTATTAAAGGACAGGATTTCATTATTTTAAAAAGCTCATTACACTTGTTGGAGACTTCCAGTCATCTCTACAGACTTTACTCGTAAACTAAACAGAATGCCAATCATGTGTGGTCCATAACCTGTACAGTAATCCTTTAAGCAATGTATCTTGAGCTTGTTTCTTGTTTGCTTTTCATTTTTTACTTTTATCATGTTTTCCCCATGAAACAAGTTGTCAGGCAGCAGGTCTTTTTTGGATAAGAAACATTTTTACAAGTGGGGCATCACATAGATTTCTACTTTCAGCATGTTACTTGGTACTTTAATAAAGCTGAATATATTATAATTAGGACTGCAGTGCAAGGAGAAGTGGTTTGAGTTGAGTGCTTCTGGTTTTTCTTATACTTGATTTTGACTGACATTCCAGTAATGTATTTAAAAAGTAATTTATTTTTCATGCCTCACAACCTTTGTTTTCCATCTAGATATTAAGTAAGCTGTCATGCAGCCAATGCATTGAAATATTTTTATTCTTCTACACTTATTTTTGTCTTGATTGGACTTTCATAATGATGGTTTGCCACCCAGGGCAGCGCATTTAATTAAAGTTAGTTTTTTGTGGTTTTGTGCATAGCTCCTCCCCTTTCAGGTTGACCACACCCCCTCCCCATTGACCCCACCCATTCAGCTGTCTCGTGCAGCCTCCCTGTGATTTGAAGTCACCAGCCGCCACTGGTGATAGCTTCCAGGGCAGCCAGCACACACATTCATTATTATGCCCTGGGCATCACACACAACTTGGCAGTTGATGGAGGGGAAGCCCTTGCAGTTGATGTAGACCCTACCCCGCTTACCAGGTGGTGCTTTGATGTATATGTGTGTGCAGTCTATTGCACCCACTACCTCAGGGTATTCTGCTATTTGGTGGAAAAAATGCATATTGCTGGCCAATGCCTCACGGGAATTGGGGAAATATACGTGCTCACTGACATTTGCTGACATGGCATCCAGGAACATGTGCAGTACCCTGGATGCTGATGCCTGTGAAATCCTCATCATATCACCAGTTGGTCTATGGAAGGTACCTGCAGCTAGTATTCTTAGGCCAACACATACCTTGGTATCCACTGAGATGGGTTCCCCTCTGTTGGTTCTGTGTGTGAGGCATGGCTGGCACAGCTCAACAATTTGCTGCAGGAGGTCTCTGTCCACCCTGTAGAACTCCACTATCTCCAGCTCATGTAGCCCCTGATAGGTTACCCTGGGTCTGTACACTCGTCCCGGTCTCCTCACTGTGGGTTGCTCAGCAGCATTCACAACATCGGCACCCTCAGCACCTTGCACATGTTGGTTTATGATAGCAAGAGCAGCCCCTAACATTTTGTCTGACTTTAAAGTTTTTAAGCTTTCCCTCTTTGTATACTGCAGTGTTGCAGAGTTCTTGGGAAAAAACAGGGAAGAATGCTGTTTGCAGAGTTTAAAGTGCTGGGCTAGGCTGGGCTAGTCTGCTGCCTGTGTAATTGGCTGATTCTGATATATTTCACCTGGCAGCTCTGCTAGTTCTCCTTGGTTAACTTCCGACTACTTCTTTTCCTTCCTTTCCCTTTATGTTTCTGCCCAGGGCAGTGCCGGGCAAAAGAGCACGCACATGCTGTGTGCACGTTTGCAAGAAATTTCAGATATATTCACGGCGTACGCCTTTGGTTTCTGGTTTTCAAAAAGGACAACTGTAGACACGTCTCTTGCAATCCTGAGCAACTCAGGGCAAACACAAGACACTGTGCTCCAATAAGCATACAGCTTTTCTGACACACACCGTCATGATGTCACCTATCTTCTACTCTACTACTCACCTACTCCTAAACTTACTCCCTTGGGACATGGCTCACATGCTGGGGAAAATTGGGATTCACTATCCTTATCCTCATTTGCATAGGATTGCCTACAAATGCTTGGTTACATCTCTCACACTGAGCTTCCCCCCCTTAGCAACCACTACTCAGTGGCCATGTTGCCTTCAGCCTGCCATTAACCTGCATGGCAGGATAAGCTTTTTAGTGAAAATGCCTATTTTTGGCTATTTTGAAATTATTTTATTGTTTTTTTAAGCGCCGGACGTTTGCGTGGCACTGCGCTATGCTTAAACATCGGAGATCGGGGGAAAAATTTAGATTTTAATCATTTTAAACATTTAAAAATGCCAATGGCCTTATATTTGGCCATTGGCATGCTTCCTCAACTGGATGCATCCTTTATTTGGAGCTGTCATAGCTCCGTTTAGCAATTTGCAGAACGGTACTCCGTTACCAATGGAGTACATTTCTGCAAATAACACTACTCTTCCACGGACAGAAAAATGCAACCCCAGAACAGGGCAATGCTCCAATCAAACCAAGACAGCTACCACAGCAACAACTGAAAGCAACTGCAAAACCATGAAGAATGTAATTTATTTTCACACATCCATGTGTGAAAATAAATTACATTCTTCATGGTTTTTGCTGGTCCTGAGCGTTTTTGGCAGTTGTTGCTGTGGTAGCTGTCTTCCACGGACAGGTTAGTGTTTCCTGGATTGCAAATTTACCTCATTTGCATAGCTTTCAGCAGCAAATGAGGTAATTTGCATGCCATGACGCTGTCCGTGCAAGAGTAGCTTTAGAAGCTCTCATGTACACCCCTGCCGGCTGTTGCTGGATCGCTCGGCAGACATATTGGCTGTCTGACGTCTTACTCTACTCTACAACTCCGTGAAAGCTTTCGTAAATCCAGCCCTGAGTCTTCCTGCCTGCAATTTTTTTTTTGTTGGACCAAGTTATTTTGTATGCATTTTGCTCTTTGTTTGACTCATTGTGATATTGGAATTAATATAGATATATATATATATATATATATATATATATATATATATATATATATATATAAGTAAGACAGGTGTGAGGGTAAATTCCCCACGTGGAGATAAAAATGTTTTGTTTAAAGCTTTTCAGGTGTATTATGTTTAATTCATTTTGGATAGGATACGAGCAGTTATGTTCTCAAGTTAATACTGACATGCATTTTACACACAAGCAGTTTATCCTAAAGAAATAATAGAAGCCTCACTGTCTCAGCACAATTTATGAGATTTAAAGATATTTCCCTAGTTCCGATCTGTATTCTCATTAGTTATAAAGCCTTCTGATCCAATTACCATAACTAGTTTCACTTTTAAAAGTTATTTTATCCCCCTGCTGTATGTGAAAGAGCTCAGATCATCTCCCAATGCAACAGTATTTTCAGTGTTTTTGACATTT
>NC_056733.1:1626978118-1627013118 GCF_019279795.1 Protopterus annectens
CTCATGAATAAGGTTCCCACTCACTTCTCCCTTCACTCATGAATAAGGTTCCCACTCACTTCTCCTTCACTCATGAATAAGGTTCCCACTCACTTCTCCCTTCACTCATGAATAAGGTTCCCACTCACTTCTCCCTTCACTCATGAATAAGGCTCCCACTCACTTCTCCCTTCACTCATGAATAAGGTTCCCACTCACTTCTCCCTTCACTCATGAATAAGGTTCCCACTCACTTCTCCCTTCACTCATGAATAAGGTTCCCACTCACTTCTCCCTTCACTCATGAATAAGGTTCCCACTCACTTCTCCCTTCACTCATGAATAAGGTTCCCACTCACTTCTCCTTCACTCATGAATAAGGCTCCCACTCACTTCTCCCTTCACTCATGAATAAGTTCCCACTCACTTCTCCCTTCACTCATGAATAAGGTTCCCAATCACTTCTCCTTCACTCATGAATAAGGTTCCCACTCACTTCTCCCTTCACTCATGAATAAGGTTCCCACTCACTTCTCCCTTCACTCATGAATAAGGTTCCCAATCACTTCTCCCTTCACTCATGAATAAGACCCCAAGGTCCTTAGCTGGCTCTGCTCCTATCCTCAATTAATGTTCCCAATCACTTCTCCCTTCACTCATGAATAAGGTTCCCAATCACTTCTCCCTTCACTCATGAATAAGGTTCCCACTCACTTCTCCCTTCACTCATGAATAAGGTTCCCACTCACTTCTCCCTTCACTCATGAATAAGGTTCTCACTCACTTCTCCCTTCACTCATGAATAAGGTTCCCACTCACTTCTCCCTTCACTCATGAATAAGACCCCAAGGTCCTTAGCTGGCTCTGCTTCTATCCTCTATTAATGTTCCCAATTACTTCTCCCTTCACTCATGAATAAGACCAAGATCCTTAAACATCTTCACTGAGGAAGCTGCTCACTCTTCATGTGCAAAGTTCAACAGAATCATTTCCAGGAAAAGCATGACCTCTTAGGTGCTGACATGTCACTCTGTCTTCCTTATCCTTTCTGTTCCTTCCCTTGTAAACTAAATAATTTTCTTTTTTTTTTCTTTGCTAATAAGTTTCATGCAGTGCTGTGTTTACCTCTGAAATGTAGTTTTCATTTTTTCCCCCTGTTCTTCAACCCCACGTTTGACTTTCTGGGGTGACGATGTACTCAGATGTTTCCTATTTTCCTGAACTCTACCACTCATTAGACTGGACTATACAGGTACCATTTATTATGGAAATGGAATATTGTATCCCTAAACACTCTACCTCATTGATTGTTTTTGGTGGAAAACCATCTGTAGGAGAGGAACTGCTTTCCACTGAACTATCTGACTGGCACTCCCTTCATCTCAGTTGTTCTTCTGCTGCTGTAGCTTTTCTGGTTCCAAATTCAAAATCACTTTTTTACCCTATGACCCAAGTAAAATCAGTTCCCACCAGCTGCTTCAGTCTACAGTAAGTTATATTGCACTTTTGTTGAATTTCTTAACTAAACCTATTATTGCACTGTGGTTCAACCTTGTATATAAATAATGACAAAGAAGCTTCTTCTGTGTTAGACTCTGGCTAAGTGTTGTTATCTTTCTGCTGTTAATGTCTTGCAAATGTATTAGTAAGTTTTTACTGACTTTTGCTCTAGGATTCAGTTAGAATACCTGACTTTTTGATTTATGTACAGCACAGTTACAGCAAGTAAGTTTCTAGTGTGTTGCTATCTGGTTAAGAGTTGATTTTTTTCTGTGGCAATCTCTAGTAAATATTTTAGCATGTTTTGACTGGCTTCTGCGGTAGTGTTCAACTTTGGTACCTGATTATATGCTTTATAAGCAGCATGTTTACTGGCTAGTCTAGTCAATTGTTAATTTGAGATAGTTCTCTTTGTGGAAAGAGTCAGGTCATTGCCTAGTGTTTTCTTTTGAAGCAGACTGTATGTTATGGAGCAGAAAGTGGAAACTAACTGAGACAGGCATTCTTGTCCTTCTAAAATCTGGAAACCTCAGTCTCAGTAATCCCAAACCTGCATACCAAATCATATGTCTTTTTTATTTTCCATCTGTCTTTTTTGAACTCTAGAAATCTCCATTTTAGTAATGCCAAACTTGCGTACTGAGACATGTCTCCTATTAGTTGCTTATTTTCTAGTTTAAAGTCTATAAAGTACAAATGTACAACTATGAAATACCGTACATTGCTTATGCTGGCCAAGCACTACTTAATGCAGCAGAGCATTGAAGAATAGTACTTTATCGACCCAGTTCAACCACCAAACAATCCTAATCTGTCTCTCTTCCAGTGTACTGAGCACATAGTATCCTTGACAGTTCTTGCTACAAAAGTAAGACAATCTCACTGCCAAGAGAACCTCTAGAGATGAATTTCACTCCAACTGTAACAACACAAAAGTAGAAATACCTTTAGTTAAAACCAATGTAAGACAGTTTGTAAGAATCAAATAAAACTGGTGAAATATCTTGTTTTCCTTCATTTCTTCACCAGTATGTTCTGTACTGTAGTGTTGGATCTGCTGGAAGGGCTCGTCCACCGCAACATACAAGCCTTATACTGTTTTAGTTGAAGCTAAATTAACACTCTAGCATATTTTACTTTAGCAGTGCAAAATTTCCTTGGGGAAAGCAAGTAAAATTAATTAAAAAGTAATGTCTTTTGGCTTTTCCCGGTTAGGGGTCGCCACAGAGGAACTCTGGTCCGTTAATGATTGGCAGTGGATTTTTATGGTGCCGAGTTGCCAGCCCGATGCCAAACCTTCAAAGAAGGCACACCCATTCACACACCCACCTACCTGCATGTCTTTAAACATCACTTGACCACAGGGAGGACATGCAGACTCCACACAGAAGGTTCTCCAGCCAAGAATCGAATGGGAGAACCTCTTGCTGTGAGGTGACAATGCTAACCTCTGCACCACCGCGGCCCATAGAAAAACAATACAAATTAAATGCTGTGACTCACCTCAAGTAGTAGAGTTCAAAGACCTTGTCTTGTATCCCTAAACATTCTACCTCATCGACTGTTTGTGGTGGAAAACCATCTATGGTGCGAGTGACTACATTCCATTGAAGTATCTAATTGGTTGAGCCGCCTCCACTTGCCCTCCCTATACTCAGACTCACCCCACTCCCCTACTGACCCCCCACTTCCCACCCACCCCCTCATATTCTACATTTGCCTCTGCAATAAAGAAGTTTCATTTCATGACTGACATATTTTGATGCCCTATCTAGAACATTTATTTACTTATTTATTTATTCATCTATTAACATTTGCTGGGCCTAATCTAAATAGACCCTTTTCAGAGGAGTACCCGGGGAAAAGCAAGCACAGTCATTCTATTTATAATTCACGCTTCACAAAGATATAATCACCAAAACTGAAACACCAGAATGTAAAACAGTATATATAATATATATATATATATATATATATATATATATATATATATATATATACATATATACAAAAAAATAGTACAAAATATCATTATGTGTGTATAGCTTTACTATATATATATATATATATATATATATATATATACATATATATATATATATATATATATATATATATATATATATACATACATACATTTTGAAGTTTCAAAACTTCAAATTTATTATGGTCAAGACCAAAAGATTGAAGTTTTGAAACTTCAAACCATTTAAATGGAGATCATCATACAGCATGGAATGATATATTTGCCATTTTCCTCACTGTAGTGCAATCTTGGAGTTGGTATATTTAATTAGCACAGGGTGTGGAGGTTGCAGGGGGGTTGCCCCCTGCAAAAACATAAATAAAAAGATTTTTTTTTATTTTTATTATTATTTTTTTATTTACATTTCAAAGTTTAAAAACTTCAACCTTATGGTCTTGACCATAAGAAATTCAAAGTTTTGAAACTTCGAAATTTAGAAGTAGACTCATATATACTAGCTTCTCAGGGAACTGTAAGGAATGGATGAAAGCAGCAAGAAGAATGAGGTAGGTGAAACAGTAGGAAGGGGATTAGAGAAAAGATAGTGGCAGAAGTGGAGGTAGATGGAAAGATATAAATTGGTAGGGGAATGAGATAGAGGTGAGGGGAATATGGCATACATTTCAGGAGAAAAAATAGTCTGTGTTGAAGAGAATATAATGAGTTGGTGGGAGATGGGATATTATAAGAAAAATACAGGTTCAGAAAATGAGTGGGAGGTACCTGGGAGAAAGTGAGGATGTAAAAAGAGGATTACAGGCAGAGAGTGGACTGAACAACATGACTGAATATAAGACGACTTGGGTACAATAAGTAGGTAGCATTATAAATGTGTCTTACCTATGCAGGGACTGAAATAAACAGCATGTGAAACATGTCTGATAGCAAGTGAAAACTTGTAGCCATTGCCCATTCAATGAAAGTATTATGATACTAATAATGCTTTACAGCATCAGATGGGGAATGTGAAGGGTAAGAAGTACAGAGAATAAAAAATGCAAGTGCGTGCATTTCATTTCTATTACACTTTCATAGCAGAATGAAATCTCAAGTGTCCTTCAGTAAGTATCTGTCAGTTTGCTTCCTGTCTAATACTAGCACGTGTTGACAGGGTTAGAAAAGTGTTAAAAAGTATAACTTTTGATGTCCCTCATATTGATCACTGCTGCAGTAGCCTTAGCTATATGGGTTATATCCTGCCAATGATAGAACAGATGGCCAGTTGCCAAGGCTTCAGGGCACTTATATTACTGTAATTGCATTTTTTTACTGAATTACTTAACTGTAAGCTGCTTTTTCATACTGAAAGTTGCATTTTCTGTTTGTGAGTGCTCTGTCTGTGCTTTTCTGTGCATTTTTTGTGAGATTTCTGTGTTCTAGTCAGGCAGCATAGTCTGGATAGAGGCTTGCTGTTTGTTTGTTCTGATTTCCTGCCAATGAGTGTATCATATAACTGATTTGTTTGCAGTTAAAAGCATTCTCTAAAGTCTCCTTGCTCCTTTATCTGTTTAAAGCTTTCATTTAGTAGCTCACTGCTGTTTTTCTGCTGTGATAAACATTTCTGTAGTGTTTTCTGCCTAATAGTGTAGCTAGTATAGTTTCCCACCCCCTCTCCCTATTGGTGTCTCGTTCTTATACTTGTTGGCTTTTCAGCTGCCTGCCCCTACTGTAAATTTGATCTGGGACAATCCTCCCAGTCTAGTGTCATTAGCTCATCCTACCTAATACAGAGAGAACATTTGAGAAAGCCAACCCAATTAGGTTCTTAACTTTGAATTATCTTCTGTTCCTGCTTTCTCCCTCTCCACTTTATAAAAAAAAAAAACTTTGCTAGAATCTCCTTATGTTCTGACTGAGTGTGCGTCTCAGCTGATAAGTATATATTTTTAAACTTTTTAACTATTCAGAGGTGAAAAAAGCAATAATTGAATTCAGTTCAGAATAAAAAAAAAATTCTAAGCTTGTTTCCTGCCTTTCCTGTAACTAGTCTAGTCCAGATACAGATTTGCTGTATCGAGGACTGTTTGTAAGCTTCTGAGCCCCCCCAAGCCTTTCTGTGTTGGGAGGGAAGCCTTCTAGCTTATCGGTGGGAGTGTTAAGCACTACATAGCCTATCACCACAAGAGGAGTGGCTTCTGGCCCAGAAATAGTAATTTATTGGCCATTTGGGAAGTTTTTCCATCTCTTTCAACTTTCTGGTTTAAAAGCCCACATTTGCACTTGTTTCCCATTTTTCCTGTAACTAGTCTAGTCCAGATACAGATTTGCTGTATCCAGGACTGTTTGTAAGCTTCTGAGCCCCCCAAGCCTTTCTGTGTTGGAGGGAAGCCTTCTAGATTATCAGTGAGAGTGGTAAGCACTAGGAAGCCTGTCTACCACAAGAGGAGTGGTTTCTGGCTCAAAAATTGTAGTTTTTTGGCCATTTGGGCAGTTTTTCCATCTCTTTCAACTTTCTAGTATAAAAGCCTGCATTTGCTCTCGTTTCCCACCTTTCTGAGTAGTGCCAACATCTGCTCTTCAATGTTTCCCTTAGATCTGCTAATTCTCTCCTCTCCTACACTTTTACTAACTTATTAATCTAGCACTTTACCAGACTTCTTGTAGCAATTATTGTAGTACACAAAAGTGCTACCAGCACTAAATGTTCTACAAGGAAACAGTTCCAGTACTTATTATTAATGCCTACACCTCCAGGCATGACTAAAGGTGAGTTCCCTGTGCTTTCTCCTATTAACCTGGTGAACTTCGGCATCCTGAGGCAATGTAGCAACTGCCTCATGTACACCAACAACCCTCTCCTCTTACCTCCCAACACTCAGACTTGCAAGAGATGCACTTATATATCCAAATTGGAAGCCACACACTCTGCAGCCAAGACCGGAATAGCTGGTCAAGAGGAGAAGGTCAACACTTGCACCACACCACATGGAACACATAGCCCTCCAGAATACACACCAGCACTGCCTTCACATAAAAACACAAAACACAAATCCACCTTCGCAGAGGCTCTCAATAAAAATCTACCCAAACAGCAGAGACTTCCAAGGCAGAAACACATTTGACCACCACAACATTAATCATGAGACACATAACTTTCCTAAACAGTGTGTTACTGAACCAAAGCCTCTAAAGTTCAACAGCATGCCCAACATACTAGTCATAGGTGACTCATTAGTGAGGCACAATTATGTCCCACTCACTTGGTTGAATAAGGTGAAAGTAACAGTAAGCTGCCTGTCAGGTGCCAGGATCTGCCACATAATGCATGCACTCAGGTCTCTAAACAACAGGTACAAATATGACTCTGTCATTGTACACGTGGGTGTGAATGACCCGAGACATACCTCCATGGACTACATGAAAAGAGACATGGAGGAGCTCTCAGATTATGTATCCCAGGTGGGTATGACCCTAGCCCTGAGCAGCATCCTACCATCACCCAGAATGATACCACAGTACAAGCAGAAAATGAATTATTTCAAAAACTGGCTAAGTTTCTGGTGTTATTCTAAGGAGATCTAGTATCTGTCTGCGATGACATGAATGACAGACCTCAATGCTTTGCCAGAGATGGCCTGCATCTGTCACCCCTGGGCTTCCGGATACTAGCCAAGGCTCTTGCCAGTCATATAGTGCCTTTTTTAGGTGGTGTTCCAAAGACCAAATTACCATTGTAACAGCTACAAACAAATACAATCTGAGGGTCATGCTACTCAACACTAGAAGTCTAAATCTCAAAATGCACTCACCCAAAGCACTCCTTAAAATGGAGAACATCAATATTTGCGCTGCAACAATGACCTAGTTCAAGGCATCAGAAAGCACCCCTCCACTACCAGGCTATAACTCATTCCACTCCTTTCGGCCCCAGAACTTGGACCGAAGCTCCAAAGGCGGTGGTGTTTCCTTATTCATAAAGGATGTGCACACCTCCAGACTGGTAGCCCAACATAAGGCATCAGAGATACTTCAGGTGCAGCTAACATTGGGTAAGACAGGGATTCAGGTCATAGCCTGCTATAGGTCCCCAAACATGCCCCAAGACTCACACTCCACGTTCCCAAGCACCCTGGAGAATATTAGGGTCCAACCTAACACTCTCATACTGGGCAACTTCAACTACCCCGCCATTAACTGGGAAAACTACTCAAGTACCAATACACTTGCCCAACAATTCCTGGAATTCATTAATTCCAGTGCCCTGGACCTTCCAGGTTCCCCTGAACCTGGGGGTTCTTACCCCCAATAGCAGTAGCAACATCCTTGACCTGGTCATTACTAACATGGACAACCGTTGCCCTACACCAGTAGTTAACTCCTCCCTGGTTAGCTCTAACCACAAACTAATCACCTTGGAAATCCACACTCCCCCCCACACCCCTGCAAAAGTAACCACCATGAAAAACATCTCCAAAGTTAATTTTGGACTCCTAAAAACAGAGGTAGATAACTTCACGGCACCCATGCAAATGGAGAATAGTTGCATGACCACCAAATCATACACCAATGCATTCTACGAACATGTACACAAATGCTTGGATCTTGCCATACCCAATAGAACCAAGATGCTCTCCTCCAAAAAAAGGAAGCCAATCTGATGTTCCTGTGCCATAAACAAACTCTACAACAGAAGGAGGAAACAGATGTGGAATAAGGTGAAGTCCCAAGACTGGAAAAACTCCCTTATCAGCCTCAACAAAAGGTTGAGATCCCTCATCAAATCCTCTAAAGCTAGCTATGAAAACAGAATTGCAGCAGATAGGTTCATATGTTCATAGGTAGGTACTAGGCTATCGGCCCTAGGGCCCATACAAGCCTAGCCAAAAAATGCACACTGGATTTTGCCACCCAAGAAAATTATTTTCCTGTGCCCCTGTCGAGCAAAGCCACAGAAGTGATCCCCGGGGTGACTTTCCCATTTCCCATCCAATCATCAAGATTTTCCTTGAACAGTGCTAATGAGGAGCTCTGTTTGACATAGATAGGTAGTCTGTTCCAGAGTATGGGAAGTCTCTGGAACAGGAATCTATCCCTCCAGCATGTTCTGTTTATTGTGGTGACAAGGTTAAGGTCCCTAGAGCGTGTAGCTCGGAGGGATTGGGATTTCTTTAAGTGGAGCATGTCCGGCAGCTCTGGGTTTGACATAGCTTTGTGTGTTAGGCAGAGATTGCCCCTGAGTAGGCGATATGCGATGGAGTAAAGCTGTAGTTTTTTGAGAAGGTCTGCATAGGGCATATGTTTGAGGCCAGTTATCCTCTTTGTGAGGTATTTCTGTGATCTTTCCAGTTGTTGCAGATGTCTTGTGGGGTACATACCAAAAGGGCCGTTGTACTCTATAATGGGTCTAATGAGTGATGAGTAGAGGGGAACAATGACCTCTTTTTTTCTGGATGAGAATCCTTTTGTGATGAGATGAGCCACACGGAAGGATTTCCTGACCACTGTGGCGATGTGATTATCAAAGGAGAGACTACTGTCCACCTGTGTCCCAAGGTCTCATCACATTTTCGGCATTAAGTAGACTACCAGCTATGTGGTTGTTCATGGGTACAGAGTTTTTACCAAAGGGGATGACAATACACTTTTTGGCATTGAGCTTCAGGCCATGGCTTTGACACCAGGTATCTGTCTCATTGAGGCCCTTTTGTAGTTTGTCCACATCGTTAGGAGTTTCGATTATGGCTCCTAGTTTGCAGTCATCTGCAAACTTTGTTAATAAAGACCTTCTGTGTTGGCCTGCACTTCAGAGAAGTAGATACCAAACAGGTGAAGACCCAGGACTGAACCCTGTGGTACACCACTTGTCACTGGTCTGATGTCAGATTTGGAATCCGCTACTTTCACAGTGTGGGTTCTGTCCGTGAGCCAGTTGGCAACCCATCTTGTGACATAGGGATTTATACCTAGTTTAGTGAGCTTATCTATAATTCCAGAGTGGGGGATGGTGTCAAAAGCCTTGGCGAGATCCAGATAAGCTGTGTGAACCATTTTACCCTCACCTATGGCTTTGGTGACTGCTTCAAAGAAGTCAAGTCAGGTTTAGGAGATATGATCTGCCTTTTACAAATCCAAACTGAGTAGGGTCCAGAGTTTGGAGATTGCCAATGTCTTTGTTTATGAGTTCCATGATGATACGTTCCATGGCCTTGCAGACCAGGCTTGTCAGGATAATGGGGCGGTAGTTCCCAGGGTCCATCGTGGCTCCCCCTTTGTGGAGTGGGATAACTGTCGCGGTGCGCCATTCAGTGGGTACAAAGCCTGAGGTGAGGCTATGATTGAACATGGTACTTAGGTAGGGTGCCAGTTCATTCTGTAGTTCGTGTAGAACGCAGCCTGGGATATTGTCAGGTCCCATGGATGCTGTGTTCTTGGCTTTGGAGAGTGTGTTTTTTACCTGTGCAGCCGTGATTATAGGAACTTTGCATTCTTCAGGTATAGAGATGGACCCTCTAGGGGGTGAGAGGGGGGTAAAGTTAGCACTGAACCTATCTGCTAGGATGTTGGCAATATCAGTTGGTTCTGTATATTTAGTGCCATTATGCTGTAACTCAGAGCAGATCTGAGTGTTCCCATTTAGATTCTTGACATAGCTATAGAATGCTTTGTGGTTGTCTTTAGAGTCAGTGGCAATTTTGTTTTCATAACTAGCTTTGGAGGATTTTATGAGGGATCTCAGCTTCTTACTGAGGTTGACCAGGAAATTTCTCCAGTCATGGGATTTTACTTTTTTTTGCAACAGTTTCTTTCTTCTGTTGTAGAGTTTGTTTATGCAGAGGTCCACCAGATTGGCTTCCTTTTTTTGGAGGATAACATCTTGGTTCTATTAGGGATAGCATGATCCATACACTCGTGTAAGTGCTTATAAAGTGCATTTGTGTAGGATTCGGCAGTCATACCTCTATTGTCTGTCTGCATGGGTGTCATGAAGTTTGCCACTTCTGTCTTAAGAAGTGTGAAGTTGGCTTTTGAGAAGTTTTTTACGATGGTTTCCCTAATTGGGGCTGGGGTGGGATGTGGATGTCTAGGCTGATTAGCTTGTGGTCGGATCTGACCAATGAGGAATTGACCTCTGGTGTGGAACACCAGTTTCCCATGTTGGTAATGACCAGGTCTAGGATATTGCTGCCCCTGGTGGGGGTGTGAATAAGTTGATCCAAGGCATTGGAATTTATGAATTCTAGAAAATGTTGAGCAAAAGAGTTGGTACATGAGTAGTTTTCTCAGTTAATGGTGGGGTAGTTGAAATCGCCCATTATTAGGGTGTTGGGTTGTACCCTAATACTTTCCAGTGTATCAAGAAATGAGGAGTGTGAATCCTGGGGCATGGTGGGGGGTCTGTAGCAAGCTACAATTTGGATTGCGGTCTTGCCCAGAGTTAGTTGCACTTGGATAATCTCAGATGCATTATGCTGTGCAACTAGCCTGGAGGTGTGGATATCCTTAATGAATATGGACACGCCTCCACCTTTAGTGCTTCTTTCTGGGTTAGGTGGCCGAAGGTGTGGTATGAATTGAAGCCTGGTAATGCAGGGGTGCTCTCTGGAGCTTTGAACCAGGTCTCTGTCACTGCACAGATGTCAATGTTCTCCATTTTAAGGAGTGCCTCGAGTGAGTGCATTTTGAGGTTTAGACTTCTAGCATTGAGTAGCATTACCCTCAGATTTTGCTTGCTTGTACCTGTTACGGTGGTGAATTTGTCATTTGAACCTTGCCTAAAAAAGGCACTATAGGGGTTGAAAGAGTCTTAGCCAGTATCCGGAATCCTAAGGCGACAGGTGCAGGCCATCTCTGGCAAAGCATTGTGGACTGTCAATCATGTCGTCCCAGGCAGACAAATACTGGATCCCCTTAGAATGACACCAGAAGCTTAGCCAATTGTTGAAGTCAATCATTTTGTCCTTGTATTGTGATATCATTCTGGGTGATGGCAGGATGCTACTCAGGGTTAGGGTCATACCTGCCTGGGATACAAGATCAGAGAGCTCCTCCATGTCTCTTTTCATGTAGACCAGGAAGGTACGTCTCAGGTCATTCACACCAACATGGACAATGACAGTGTCATATTTGTACTTATTGTGGAGTGACCTGAGTGCATGCGTTATGTGGCGGATCTTGGCACCTGACAGGCAGCTGACAGTAACTTTCTCCTTGTTTAGTCTAGTGAGTGGAACATCAGTGTGCCTGACTATAGAGTCACCTATGACTAGAGTGTTGGGTACGTTGTTAAGCCTTATGGGCTGTGGTTGAGTGGCACACTGAGTTTGTGGGCTATGTATCATTTGGGTTGTGTTGGGGGGGTGGAGTTTGCTTGCGTTTATGCTTTGGATGTCCCTGATGCTTGGGCAGGTTTTTATTGAGAGCCTCCGCGAATGTAGGTGTGTGTTTTTTGTTTCTATGTGTGTGTTTTGGTGGTGTAGGTTTTGAGGGACTATGTCATGAGTGTGGTGCGGTGCAAGTGTTTACCTTCTCCTCTTAACTGTCTAGTCCAGTCTTGGGTGAAGAGAGCTTTGCTTCCAGTTTGGCTATATAAGTGCATCTCTCACAGGTTGTAGTGTTGGGTGGTAGGAGGAGAGGGTTGCCTGTGTACATAAGGCAATTGCTGCATTGCCCCAAGATGCCCAGATTCATCAGGTAGACAGGAGAAATCATTGGGAGCTGACCCTTAGACATGACTGGATAAGTGCTTATTTATTAAGTACTAAAAACTGCTTTCCACTAGACAAGTGAGGAAAGTTGAGTGCTGTAGTAATTTGCAGCTTATGTAGTGCTTACAATGAGTTCTGAACAAGTGCTGAGATCAAAGAAACATATTTGAGTGCTGAAACTAGAAAACTGGCTAGTTATAAGGAAAAAAACTAAGCTAGAAGGCTTCCCTCCAACACAGAAGGGCTTGGGGGCTCAGAAGCCTACAAATAGTCTATACCACTTAACAGGAAAGGCAGGAAACGAGCTTAATTTTTTTTTCTGTTTCCCAGATGCTCTCTTTGTACACAGTAGGAGTGCCTGAAATCAGAATATGATCTCATTGCACTCAGTTGAGTGAGCAAATGAGATGGGCCCAGAAGGAGTATCGAAACACAAATTTACAAGAGGAGCGGGCAGTTTCAAGGCCACTAAGATTAACACCAAAACAAAAACAGGGAGGGTGGGTAGGACTAACTGAAGAGCATAGTCAAAACTTCCAGTTCAGTTAATATTCCTGCTACACAGTTAAATCAGTTTAAATACTGTATTTTTTTTAAAAAAGTGCAGATAAAGGTATTTAAATTCTCTTATACGTCCAGTTGAATACAGGTAGTTCTTAGCCAGCCAAAGCTGAGGTTTTTAAGCAGAAAATATTTCACACTGTACCACTTAAATAGGCAAGGACAGGAAATCAAAGAATGTGGCTACCCCCACACCTGCAATTACTAGCAAATAATAAAATTCAGCAAGCACTGACTAACTTCCAGTTCAGTTAATATTTCTGTACACAGTTAAATCAATTAAAATACTGTATTATTTGAAAAAAGTGAAGATAAAGCTACTTAAATACTTTTATATGTCCAGTTGAATACAGCTAGTTCTTAGCCAGCCAAAGCTGAGGTTTTTAAGCAGAAAATATTTCACACTGTACCACTAAAATAGGCAAGGACAGGAAATCAAAGAATGTGGCTACCCCCACACTTGCAATTACTAGCAAATAATAAAATTCAGCAAGCACTGACTAACTTCCAGTTCAGTTAATATTCCTGCAACACAGTTAAATCAATTTAAATACTGTATTTTTTGAAAAAAGTGCAGATAAAGGTACTTAAATTCTCTTATACGTCCAGTTGAATACAACTAGTTCTTAGCCTGCCAAAGCTGAGGTTTTTAAGCAGAAAATATTTCACACTGTACCACTTAAATAGGCAAGGACAGGAAATCAAAGAATGTGGTTACCCCCACACCTGCAATTACTAGCAAATAATAAAATTCAGCAAGCACTGACTAACTTCCAGTTCAGTTAATATTCCTGCAACACAGTTAAAATCAATTTAAATACTGTATTTTTTGAAAAAAAGTGCAGATAAAGGTACTTAAATTCTCTTATACGTCCAGTTGAATACAGCTAGTTCTTAGTGCAGACAACCACAAGGCCTTCTATAATTATGTAAAGAATCTCCACGGCAATACCCAGATTTGCTCTGAGCTACTGTACAATGGTACCTCCTATACCGAGGTAACCGATATTGCCAATATACTGGCCGACAGATTCAGTGCCAACTTTACCCCTCTCTCCCCTCAAAGACCAATCACAATACCAGTAGATAGCCAGGCACCCATTATTACTGCTGCACAGATTAAAACAGCACTATCCAAGGCCAAAAATACAGCTTCTATGGGACCTGACAATATCCCTGGCTGTCTTCTACATGAACTACAGAGTGAACTGGCACCTCATCTGTGTGCCCTGTTCAATCACAGCCTCACCTCAGGCTTTGTCCCTACTGAATGGTGCACTGCTACAGTCATCCCTCTCCACAAAGGAGGAGCAACTACAGACTCTGGGAACTATCGCCCCATTAGCCTGATGAGTCTGATTTGCAATGCTATGGAATGCATCATCATGGACCTAATAAACAAGGATATAGGGAATCTCCAAACTCTGGATCTCACACAGTTTGGTTTTGTGAAGGGTAGATCATGCCTGCTCAGCTTGGTTGACTTCTTTGAGTCAGTCACCAGAGCTGTGGATGAAGGCAAGGTGATTCATACAGCCTACCTTGATCTGGCCAAGGCCTTTGATACCATTTCCCACTCAAGAATAATAGAAAAACTCACTAAGCTATGCATCATCCCCTGTATCACTAGGTGGGTTGCAAACTGGCTCACAGATAGAACCCACAGTGTGAAAGTAGCTGACTCTAAGTCAGACTGCCAACCAGTCACGAGTGGAGTCCCACAGGGTTCGGTCCTGGGTCCTCTCCTGTTTGGTATCTAATTCTCTGAAGTCCAGGACAACATGAAGGGACTCTGGCTGACAAAGTTTGCAGATGATTGCAAGTTGGGAGCTACTATTAACCCCACCAAGTGATGTTCACATCCTACAGAAAGGCCTCACTAAGACCAGTGACTGGTGTCAGAACCATGGCCTTAAGCTTAATACCAAAAAATGTGTCATCATCCCCTTTGGGAAAAAGCCGGTTCCCATGAATTATTACATCGATGGTAGTCCACCGAACACAGAAGGAGTTATAAGAGATCTGGGAACACATAGGTTATTAGCAAATTCTCTTTTGACCACCACATTGTCACTGTGGTCAGAAAGTCCTTCTATGTGGCACATCTCATTACTAAGGGTTTTGCATCCAGGAAGAAAGAGGTCATTGTCTCCCTCTACACTTCCATCATTAGGCCAATCATCGAGTACAATGCCCCATTTGGCATGTACCTCACTTGACACCTGTAACAACTGGAGACCCCACAAAAGTACCTCACAAAGAGGATCCTAGGCCTTAAACACTTGTCCTACATGGACAGACTCAAAAAACTCCAACTATTCTCTGTCTCATATTGCCTACTTAGAGGCGATCTCTGCTTGATTTACAAAGCCATGTCTGACCCAGCTCTGTTAGAAATGCTACATCTAAAGAAATCCCAATCCCTGTGCACTATATGCTCCAGAGACCTCAGCCTCATTACCACAATCAATGGAACGTGCTGGATGGACAGGTTCATAACCCAGAGACTGCCCATGCTATGGAATAGACTTGCCATACATGTCAAAAAGAGCACTTCACTGGACCTCTTCAAGAGAAATCTTGATGAGTGGATGGGAACTAGAAAATTCACCCCGGGGATCACTCCAGTGGCTCTACTCGACAGAGGCACTGGGAACTAAAGTTGGGTGGCACGATGCCAAGGTAATCCTATGGGCTAAGATTGTAAAGACTCCAGGGCCATTAACCTAGTACACACCTATGAACCTATGAACCTTACATGTGCCCAAGTGCAGCTCAAGCTGAGCTGACTAAAACACAAGTTTGGGTGCAAAGCCCTTCAGAGCTTTCCTGCTGTCAAAGAGTACACTTCTCTGTGGATTTTGAGGAGAAATGGTTGGCTTGTGGTTTTCCTTGCTGAGCAGATAAGTTCCCTTTGGGGAAAAAAAATTCTATTCTCTTAAATTTCTCTTCAGAAAAGTTATTTTATAGCTAGGAGTGTTGGGTTGTGTTTCAATGGACTATATCAAGACTGCAACATACTTTTAAATGGAGAACGTGTTTTTTCTGTCAGTTTAAAAGTAGTGTTTACTAACTGAAAATATATGTTCCGTGGCAAAATCGTTTTTATTTTTCCTTGATGGGGCTGGAATAGCATTTGAAACTGCTTTTTACTGTGTTTGTTTCTGAGAAAAAATAAATAAATAAAATAAATAAAAGTAAATAACTTCTGTGGACTGCTAGTTTTAACAGCATTTGCTGCTTGCCTTCCCTGGGAAAGAGGTTCCATTTCTGGCATGGCCATGGAACAGACTACCGGTCCCACAGTCAGTCCTTCCAACCACAGACAGAAAAAGTTAAGTAACAGCCTTTGCCATCACAGCAGGCTAGCAATTTGCCTCAGACACAGGTGGGTGACTCTGCTGTGGCCATTTCTTGTAACTCATACAATTCATCTTTAATCCTAAGTCCCCCTATGTATTGGAAACACCATCCAACCTAATACCATATTCATAGGTGACTTTAATTACCCCACTATTAATTGGGAATCCTATATGACACCAAACGTACAGGCACAGAAATTCCTAGAATGTGTAAACACAAACTCCCTGGGCCAGGCTGTCAATACACCAACCTACTGGATCTGGTCCTCACTAATATGGGAGAGTGCTACACACCCCCTAGTGTAATGTCTTTTCTGGTAAGTTCAGATCACAGAATGGTCTCCTTTGAAGTAAAAATAATACCTGGACCCCTCAACTAACCCTGGAATATTCAGGAACTACTTAAAGCTAATTTCCTGCTTTTAAGTGGTAACCTGGCAAAATCTGAAGCCCCCATAAACCATGAGAACACTGCTACTTATGCAGAGCTGTTCATAGAAACTCTGTACATGCATGTTAATAGCTGCATAGAGGTAGCTGTACCAACCAGGGAGAAGTACAGAACTAACTCAGAAACAAGCCAACCTGGTGGAATCATAAAATCAGTAGGCTGTATAACAGATGGGAGAAAGTCATGGCAAAAAATAAGAAGTGCAGCACCCAGCAGGATAAAAGCACTCCCAAACTAAACAAACAACTCAGAGGACAAGTAAAGTCTACCAAAGCCAAATTTGAAGTAAACACAACCACAAGGCATTCTTTAGCTATGTCCACAGCCTCAAAGGCAATGCACAATTGTGCAAAGAGCTCATTGTAAATGGAACCACCTATACTGAACCAGAAGATATAGCAAACCTCCTGGCTGACAAATTCAGCTCCAAGTTAACCCCCCTCACTCCCCCTCAACCTTCCCTCAAGAAATACCATCAAATATAACTCTCCATGCTATCACTAGGGAACAGATCCTTAATGCTCTCTCTAAGGCCAAGAACAATGCATCAATGGGCCCAGACAATATCCCAGAATGCTTGCTAAATAGCATGAAACATGATCCATCAGGTTATCTGGAATTGCTATTTAACTGTAGCCTCCAAACAGGCTTCATGCCTCATAAACAGAGAACAGCAACAGTCATCCGTCTGCACAAAAATGGGCCATCTACAGAAACTGGAAAGTACAGACCCATGAGTCTCACTAGTCTTATATGCAAAGCCATGGAAATAATCAATAATGATATAGTAAACTTCCAGACACTGGACTCAACCCAATTTGGTTTCATCAAGGGCAAGTCATGCCTACTCAACCTGGTGGACTTCTTTAAGTAGGTCACCAAAGCAATGGATGAGGGCAAAATGGTTTACATTGCCTACCTTGACCTGCCCAAGGCATTTAATACAATACCCCACTCAGGCATTATTGACAAACTCAAGAGGTTAGGTACAAACGTATATGTAACTCAGTGGATAGCCAGCTGGCACACAGACAGGACCCAAGCAGTTAAAACTGGGGAGTCCACCTCTACAAAGAGGTCAGTCACAAGTGGAGTCCCTCAGGGATCAGTCCTTGGATCACTCCTTCTTGGCATTTACTTCTCTGATTCAAGGCCAATGTCAATGGTTTCTGGCTGACTAAATTTGCAGATGATTGCAAATTAAGAGCTGTCATTGAATTCCACACCGACACAAATGTTATCCAGGAAGGGCTGATACAAACAACTGGTTTCAGAGCCATGGACTAAAACTAAATGCCAAGAAATGCATAATAGTATCTTTCAGGAAGTCACCCACCACTGATAACTAGCATTTTGACTACACACCCCTTAGAGCTGATCCAGTAGCCAGGGACTTGAGTACACACATAAACAGTAATCCAGTCTTTGACCATCACGTGTCTACAGTAGTGAGGAAATCATTCTATGTTGTGCAACTTATAAACAAAGGTATGTCATCTAGGTCCAAGGAAGTTATTGTTCCATTGTATTAATGATAGGTCTGAAGTATGATGGAGTACAGTGCCCCCTTTGATATGTACCTAACCAGGCATATCCAACAAATTGAATATCCACAGAGGTTCCTCACTAAAAGAATACAAGGCATAAGTAAAATGTCCTATTCAGACCCCCTGAAGGCCCTATCCCTGTATTCTGTCTCCTACAGGCTGTTGAGGGGACACCTATACCTGGCATACAGGGCATTGTCAGACCCCACTCTGATGGACCTCCTGCATATCAGCAAAACAAACAGCACCAGAATAACTGATTCTAGATACTTAAACCTTGCCTGTGATATAAATAGGACCTGTTGAACAGACAGGTATATATCCCACAGACTACCCAATCTCTGGAACAACCTCTCCATCCATGTGAAGCAGAGTTCCTCCCTAACCCAATTCAACTTGGACAATTAGATGGGGAACACGAAATTCATCCCTGGCTTATTACCTATGGACACAGGCAACCTGCAAATGGTTCATCTTCCAGGCCCCTGCTTGTAAATGTTTTACCTCCCAAGACCCTGCTTGCACTTATCAAGGGTACCAGAACTTGTCAGAGATTTGGGATGCATGGCTAGACTTAAAAAGGCCCTTGTGGTCATTAGCCTAGTAAACTCCTATGAACCTACAGCCACTATGGACCATGGGTTAGCCACATCCTCTGCAGCCACTCTTATTGGTCCTCGGAAGGAAACAGGGAAGGTTTCTCTGCTGTGCCAGAATGCTGTGCCCATCCCTGGGGAAGCAGCTGCTGCCATTAATAACACAGTTCACCCCATTTTCCCTGTCAAAAAGAAACAAAAAACAAAGATGTATCTGCTCTTCCTCAGTTTCTTTAGACAGGAATAATTTACTGGGTATTAGTTCAGGCTATTGAGAATTCTTATAAAGTAGTTTCTGATAAAAGAAAGATGAATTCCTCTTTCACTAAAGAGATTCAAGAGTCTGAATCTGAATAGGAAGATCAAGGATGGACTCAGGGTTTTTCTTCAGATTTCTAATTCGGACTCAGATGAGAGATCAGTTTCTTATTCTCCCTGTGTGGGTTTCTTTTTCCTTGAGACAATTGCTAGAATGTGCCAGTGTTTTCAGTGGGAGAACACTGAGGTTTCTCAGTCCCTCAGAAAATACTATGAGTTTTGTAGAATGATTTTTCCTAGAACCTACATCCATTCCTCCTGTTCTGTCTGTGTTATGTCTACACAAATAAGATGAAAATAACTATTTTTTAAGCATGAAATGCATCAAAATGTACTAAAATCAAATCAAACCGGTTTCGGCTAACCAGCCTTCATCAGTGAAAAGCATTTGTCATGCCATATGATTCATGAATATTTATAGATAGTACCAACCAATGGAAACATGGTATAAACCATTTCAAACAAGAAGTTGCAATAACATTCGAATCACTATATAACAATAATATAGTAGAGGCATTGTAAACTATATCATAGTAAATCATTAAAGTATGTGATAGAGTGATACAGATTCTTGCCAAAAATACAGTATATAATCATAATAATATGTATATTAAATAACACATAATCTTAGTATTATACAGACCCCTAATGAGAGGTTCCGTCTAAAAGACCCAAAAGGATCCTACAGAAACAGCATACAATTTAAAGTAGCCACAAAATCGACAGAAACAATTATTAACAAATATGTAAATATGTGATATACTAATATAAAGTTTTTTTTATCAAAAATATAATATATCACAAAGATGTAAATATGTGATATACTAATATAAAGTTTTTGTCAAAAATATAATATATCACAAAAACACTTTTATATTTAGATACAATAACATATAACTGGATATAATAAACACCCCCAAAGGATGGATCCTATTATGATCAACCAAAAAGATCCTACAATAGCAGAATATAAATCAAATATTCATAAGACTCACAAAGTTACCTGGCAAATATAATATATCACAAAAACATTTTTATATTTAGATACAGTAATATATATCTTGATATAATAAACAGCCAAAAAGGTGGATCTTGTTATGATCAACCAAAAAGATTCAACAATAGCAGTATACAGATCAAATATTCATAAGGCCCACATAGTTACCTAGCACATATATAAGCAATTATATCTTATTCTTATGTATATCAACATGCATATATAAGGGAAAAACAAAATCAATGTTTGAGATAAACACATGGATAAAAAATATTTGATCATAATTCAGTTCTTCAACGTAATGAATATGTACATACCATATTAGTGATAATCAAGGTATACTCATATGTGTTTATCATAGCAATAACTCATACATTGTATCTATTAGAGTTGAGGCATATATTGTCCCAATTCCATTCTGCAAACAGGTTATAAGTGGTCATTAAGACCTGGGGGAAATAATGCCCCAAGGTGAATGATCCAATATTTTTCTTTGTGGTTCAGAATACTATGCCAACCCTGTTGGTTGCTCCTATCACCAGTAATTTTATCAATGATCATGAACATGAATTTAGCATTGGTATGTTTCAAGGTGTGTCTATAAAGGGCATTGGTCTCTTTTTTATTTCTAATGTCACTTTTATGTTCACTCATTCTTACTCTAAGTGATCGTGATGTTTGCCCTACATAAAATGCTGAACATTGACAAGTGGCTAAATACACAACCCAGCTATTGCTGCAATTACCAAAGACTCTTAGATCATAAACTCTACTTGTATTGGTACTAGTGAATTGTTTGAGTTTACTTGTTGACAAGATCTGCAATGCCCACATGGAAAGGTACCCAAAAGTTGGTCTCCAGTTATTGTCATTTGTTTGTATATTGCGCCCCCACTTTCTTTATGCTTATAGTGGGAAAACAGGGCACCCAACGTTTTACCCCGTCTGTATGAGAATTGACATTTAGGACCCAAAAGATTCCTTAATTCTTCATTCGCTAACAGTATATTTCAATTTGAATCCAGAATGTTTCTGATAATATTATGATTCCGTCCGTATGTGGTAACAAACCTGAGTGTAGACTCAACCCCTGTACTTTCTTGTTTTTTTATATTGTAGTAATATATTCCTGTCCTGATCTGCAGACAAGTTACTAGCTGTCAGTATATCCGATTTCCTATATCCTCTTTCCAAAAACCTGGTTTCTTTTTCCTTGAGACAATTGCTAGAATGTGCCAGTGTTTTCAGTGGGAGAACACTGAGGTTTCTCAGTCCCTCAGAAAATACTATGAGTTTTGTAGAATGATTTTTCCTAGAACCTACACCCATTCCTCTTGTTCTGTCTGTGTTACTGTCTGCAATGTTCCTGTTAATCAGCCATCTCCCCTTAAAAATGCAGATAGAATGTATACAATTTTTCAGTCTTTTTAATTTTTATATACTATTCCCAGACCTGTCCTGCAGCTATAGCTTTAGTTCATCCCACTGCTGCTAAGCACTTAGTTAATTCCAATTCTACTCTTTCTGATAAGGATGGGAATTCTTTTGACAGGTATGGGGGTATAAGATGTACTTCTGCAACTCTAGTCTTCGGAATTGTGAATGTTTAAATGTTAAAGCTTGTTCTGACAAACTGAAAATAAGAGGAATGCTTTATTTGCAGTTTCTTCTTATGAGGAAAAATCTGCTTTATGTAACCTAGTTTCTTCTCTTCCACAGGTCACTAATCATAGTTTGCAATATGTTTTATGACTCTGTTGACATTTCTTCCAGGGCTATGCCCACTGGTACTGTTTTAAGGAGGTTCACATGGCTGCATTCTTAGAAACTTCCATATGATGTTTAAAATTATATTTTAAATTCTCTTGGATAGAGATTTAGTGTTTGGACCCTCTGCTGCAGAGGTGATCAAAAAGTGAAGTGAAAGGGGCAAACTGATCCAGGAAATCTCTAAGATTTTTTCTCTCTCCCTTTTTCTGAACTGTTCAAGGGATTTTCTTTCTCCTCTTCCATTTTTGGAAAAAACAGTCTCAAGAACAGGTAAGCAAAGTTTAAGAAGGAATAGCAAAGGAGTTGCAGAAAGAAGTCTCTAACCTCCCCACGCCAAAGACAGTCCAAAATGTCTGACTGACTATTCAAGAGACCTTCTCACCCATTCCCACTCTGGCCCCATTTTCTTTCCAGAAAATCTTAATCTCCCTTTGTTCTCTTTGGCAGCAGACTGCTTCAGACAAATGGTCCTGAATATATTTCATCAAGATTACAGATGGCAGTGGGAGGAAATTCCTCCTTTCAAGGGGGGTCATTCCTGATCTTCCAGATCAGACTATTGTTATCACCTGTTCTTTATTACATGACGTCCAAGGACTGATAGAACTAGTTTCTCCTACCCAAGTGGGGAAGCATTTTTATTCAAGGATGTTCTTAGTGCCAAAGAAAGAAAATACTTGGAGACCAGTTCTGGAATTTCCTTTTATAAACCTGTTTGTGACAGTGCCCTAATTCAAACATTATGTATAAACCTGTTTGTGACAGTGCCCTAATTCAAACATTATGTATAAACCTGTTTGTGACAGTGCCCTAAATCAAACATTATGTCACTTTACAACCTGTTACCTCTTCTTCCTCTTTCAAGTATCCTGGTAACACTAGACTTATCAGATATTTATTATCACATCCCTATTCATGCAGACTTCAGATGTTTCTTAAGGTTTTGTATGTCTAGATCACATTATCAGTTCTCTACCTTAACCTTTGGCCTTTCCACTGCACATAAAGTGTGTAGCTCCAGTTATAGTCTACTGCAGGCTACAGGGTATCCACATTTTTTCCATATTTAAACAACTTACTTATCTTTGTAGAGTATTTTTGAAAATGTCAGGAATTCTCACTTGGGTGAGAGATCTCTTATTATACAAGCTGGGATTCCAAGAGAACAGTTTAAAGTCTTTCTTGACTCCCTTACACAGTATTGTGTTACTGGAATGTCAACTTGACACCATAGTTCAAAGAGCTTTTCTTCCACAGGAAAAAATAGATCTTTATTTAGAGCTGTTTCTAAGGTTTTCCACTCAGAATTCGGTCACTGTGAGGGGAATACCTCAGGATTCTGGGTCTCTTGGCATCTATGATTCGCATGATACCCCTGGTGAGACTTCACATGAGAAAGATACAATGATATCTAAAATCTCTTTGTTCCCAGCATCAACACCCTTAATCTTTTCAAATCCCAGTGCTGCAGTTTGTCAAAAGAGAAATCTTTTGGTAGAGACAACAGATATCCTTAAATCCAGGTCTCTCCTTCTCCCTCATTGTTTCAAAGCAGTCAGTCATCATAGACACCTTGGACTTTGCTTGGGGAGCAGTTTCAGGAGGGATATAAATGCAGGGGTGTGAGACACCAAGGACAGACAGACACAAGCACATTAATATCTAGGAGATGCTTGCCCTAGTCAAGGCACTCAACTCTCTAAAACATCTTTGGCCCCCAGGATCTCTTCAAAGTGGTTTCAGACAATATCACAGTCATGTGATACATTAACAAGTAGGGGAGAGCTAGGTTGTACTCCCTTTACAGACTAGCCTTGTTAGCTTTGGATATAGCTTTACAGCATAATCTCACTCTACAGGCATCTTACATTCTGTTAGAGCATAACTGTGTGGCAAACAAGCTATGTAGCACCAGGGCAGACCAACACAAATTGAAATTATATCAGGGGCTCTTCCAAGATTTATCCATCTGTGGAGAGCTCCTCAAGTAGACCTTTTTGCCTCCTCTTTGAGCCATCAAGTGGCAAGGTTCTATTCCAGCACTCTATGCAGGAAGACCTGGAAGACAGACAGCTTTTCTGTTATTCGTATAGGAATGTTCCAGTATGCTTTTCCATCCTTCCCACTACTACCCCATGGTTCTTCTGAAGGTTCTGAAGGAATCCAACAAGATCATTGTGGTGACTCCCTTCTGGCCTAGGCAACTGTGGTTCTCCCTTCTTTTGGAAGTAGCCAAGGGCAAGTAACACAAGCTTCTTCACAGACTGGATCCACTCACACAAGAAGAGGGATGTTTGATACACTCTAACATCAATCATTTTCAGTTGACTGCCTGAATAATAAGGTCTTAATTCCTTTTACACACCTGTTTACTGAGGATGTGCAACAGGTACTAATGGAGATAAGAAAGCCTGCTACTAGAATATCATATATATAAGCAAACAGAAAAGGTTTTCTAGACGATGCCAGTGACATAACCAACACCCATTCAGGGCTAATTGTTCTCTAGTTTTACAATATTATTTTGGGAGTTACCATCCTATGCCCTACCTTATTCCTTGATCAGGGTTCATTTATTGGCCATTCCAGCATGTCTGCCCATTGATCATCCTCTTTCAAGGCACTCTCATGTCAAAATGTTCTTGAAAGGGGTTTTGCATAAGATGCCACCAAGTAAACCAGTGGCTTCTCCTTGAGATCTTAATTTTGTGTTAGAGAAGCTAACACATGCTTCATTTGAAACAACTGATCTGGGGGATTTGAAGTTTTCAACATGAAAAAGAGTTTGATTGCTCTGACCTCTGCAAGAAGGGTATCAGAGTTGCAAACTTCTATGGTAATTCAACTCTACCTCATTTTCCAAAGGGACAGGGTTTCTTTGAGAACTAATCCTTATTTTCTGCCTAATGTATTAAACAAGTTTAGTCTTTAAGCCAGACTATCCATATCCCTATTTTCTTTACTGATTCTAAAAATGGGGGGGGGGGATATTCCATACCCTGGATGTCTGGAGACAACTCAGGCCCTATCTTGACAGAAATATATCTCTCGATCTTTTGATCAATTCTGTATTTCTTGTAAGGGTAAGAAGAAGGGACCACCTGTGTGAAAACAGACAATTTACAATTATTGTCAAAGGCTATCACATTTGTTATACTCACCATAACAAATCTCTTCCAGCAGGGTCAAGACCCTCTCTACCAGGGCTTTGGCTTCATCTATTGCTTTTTGGAAAGGCTTGAATTCTAGAAGCTGCTACTTGGTCCTCTGTACATACTTTTACAAACCACTATAAGCTTTATTCCTTCTCTAGTTCCAGATCAGGCTTAGCTGGGGTTATTCTCCAGGGTTTCCTAGGCTCTTCTCCTTCCACATCCCAAATATAGTTAGCTAAGGTAACCTACCCATGTAGTGAAGGCTACTGCAGAAGTGATCAATATGCAGAGCATAACCCAGTTGTGTAAGTTGGACTTGCTATAACAATAGATGTTTGAATGATCACTGCTGCAATAGCCATTCCCTCCCTCCATTCCCCTTCTTTTCTGGTGTGTTTTTTATGACAGGGTGTGAACATTTATGTTTGCTGTTCCTAGCACTGTCCTTTCAGAGCTCAGCCTTATTATTTCTGCTGGCAGGAAAGCTCTGAAGGGCTTCATGGGCAAACTTGCCTTTTAATCAGCTCAGCTCAAGCTGTTGAATGTTTGGGCACATGGGAGGTACCCTGAAACTTGGAAAGCTGGTGGTCTTATATCCTTAACAAGATATAAGCCATGCAGCTAAGGCTACTGCAGCAGTGTTCATTCAAACATCTACTGTTATAGTTAGTTCAACTTACACAACTGTACTTTCTGTGTAGAAAGTTCTATCATGGAATTTGTAACTCATGTCTAATATGGAAGCTAAAAAGCAGTCAGGAGATCTTAGTAAGCAAAATTAATGCTGTAGTGTTCATTTCTAATTGGTAATAGGTAGTTTTATAATTACAATTATGTTGCTTTTAATGAAAAAAATGTATAAAACATAATGATTTTGTAGCTCAAGGAGATAGGATCTTGATTTCCTACCCTCTCATGCATGTGTCTATTTATGCAATGAAAGAGATTGTTATTCTCTGCCGATCTGTTTCATATGAAAGTTATTTGGTACCTTAACATCTTCAAGATAGAAGGAATAGTTCCAAGTGAATGGGTAGAAAATTACTTGTTACAGGGCAGGCTTTACCTTTAGCACTTATCACAGGCTCAATTCCATGTAGTAATAAAAATGTTTTAATTTCTGTAGGGAAAAGGTTTTGACTTGTTCTATTTGTAATTACAAGGGAAATGTAGTTCTGTGGTTTTGCAACACTTAGATTTACTAATAAATGCTTGATTTAGATGATGTGTCAAAGGTTTCTGGATGGATGATATCTGTTGATTATATTGCTTATTGCTAGGAATATTTTTGGTTTATTTAATTTGTTATGAGTGGTTCTTAATTGTGGTACTGTCATGTTTTAGTTATAACAGCTGATGAAGAGCCATGATATGTTTATTGGGAACGCTTGCAATGAAATTGTCTATTTTGTTATGACTTATTTTACTTTTTTAAATAACACTGAGTTTTTGATCGTTTTATTGACAACATAGTTAATGTTTTAGTTGAAGGTTAGTCTAAGAGTTTGCTTTGTTTAACCTTTTCTGTAACAGTATTATATGGAAGTTATCAGTGGCAAATTGCTTAAGTTTTTTTTTTCCATTAAGTAATAACTGAATATTTCATCCATTTTTGTATAGTATTAAAAGTAGTTTTATTTATTTATTTATTTTTCTAAAGCTGAGCTGTGGTTTCAGCTGTGCAAATCAGGACTGAGTCATCTGCATACTGTACAGAGATGTCACAGGTAAGTGTTTTAGAAATGTTACTGATAAATGTAAGAAACAGAAAAGGTTCAAGGACAGATCTTTAAACAACACCCACAAAGGTGGGAAGTAAGGATGAGTATATACATTTGCACTTTACACACCAAGATCTGTCACACAGGTAACTCTTGAACCACTTTACAGTATTAGAGCTCAATCCAAGACTGGCTCTTTTAATTTCTCCAAATGTTTTAGGTTTCTGATACAATGATGGGAATGGAACCCTCTCCTAAGTCAGGCTACAATTAGAATTCATGAAATCAGTACTGCTTCAGTCTTTGATATTAGCCATGACTACTTTTCTCAGCACTTTGCCATGTACCCATAATTACCTCCTTCTGTAACTCATATTGGGTTACATGTATTGGTAGTGTATATAAGTACAACTGTAAATTCTTTTTTATGAGGCCCATTGCTCCTACTACTACTATTGATACTGTTTAGGTATCTTTTCTTTCACATTGTCCTTGTTTCTGCTGGCAAATGTTGGTATTTTATGACTTTGAGTCTCTCAGACATATAATCACTGGGTGTAGCAATTTCTATGATTAACACTACTTTGTCTTTTTTCATTGGATTACTATACCTGTTTTTCTTGCATCTGTTTTCCCAGCTGTTGGTATTGGGTGATCCTATGTGATCCAAGTTTCATCACTGTCAATAGTGTTTTGTGATTCATGTTTCCAGTGCTTCTCAATTATTTCTATATTATAGTGTTTGCACAATTCACAATGTAACAGTCTTGTTACATTATTGGACCTTTCAGTATACAGACCCTCAGTCATGAGTGTAACACACCCAGCAACAAGATGTGCAAATGCTTCCAGTTCTGTTTTCCAGAACCTACATTTGACTGTTTCTCCCACTTTTTAATAAACTTTGTAAATTAACATGTATTTGGGCTATTGTCTTGGGCCACTATTATAAGCCTTTTATCTTTGGATGTAAATTCACCTCTTCTTAAGCATTCCTGCATCAAACCTTGGTCAACATGTGATTTTTCTGGGAGTTTTCTATATGTCTTACTACAGTTGACTTTCTAATTTTCTTCCTTTTTCTTTTCATGGATTCATATGTTCATAGGTAAGTACTAGGCTAGCTGCCCTTGCAGGCCATTTTAAACCTAGCCAATTTCCTTTTTTTTGTGCTCGAAATAACCTATCCCATTTGGTTATAATCTATCCCTACCCATGGTCAATAATTACATATTGCCCCTAACCTGAATAACTGGGATCATACCATAGATATTCTGGGGGTACCCATGCATAGGATAAAGCATTTAGGAGCTGCCTCTGTCCAGTAATAGTACAGGGACAGTCCTGGGGTAAATTTTCTGTTTCCCATCCATAAAAGATACACAAGTGGTTTAGAAAATTTTAAAAATAGTGAAGAAATGAAATACAGCCAAAAAATAAGCAAATACAAAAATTTTGGACAATAATATAAGAGATTTTTACCCAAGGATACTAAAAATCTATTAAAAATAGTGAAGTTATTAGGGATCTCAAACTGACAGGCCTGGATTTCAAGCAGCCCTCAAATTACCATAATTACAGATGACGGAAGTGACTACAGTACTTTTCTAGCTACACTGACTGCATTTCTTTTTCTCTTGGAGACTGTGCCCTTTTCTTTATGTATCTATATATATAAATACATATAATATATCTATATGGTCTATATTAAATACCTGAAGAGGCATTTCATCGAATGCCTCTTCATCGACCCATAAACCACGAAAACACAAAACAGTGAATGTGCATATAAGCAATTTGTTTCCTGGGAAAGAAATCGCTTATGTGACCGTTCGCTGTTTTGTGTTTTTGTTATTTAACGGTCGATGAAGGGACATTCGATGAAACACCTCCGAGTATATAATAATGCATTCAATGCTGTCTGACTCTCATCTACTTCTAGTCTGATTTCAAAATTCTGCTGCTAAACAAAGCAAAAATGTGATATTGGGCTTCTTCTCTTTATGTGTTAGGACATTCACTATGTGTGGATCTGACAAGGTCAGCAAATATTTATGCAGTCCCACAACTTCAAATGTATACAGATAGTCAGTTTTTGAAACTCATACCTCCTTCAGATCAAGTGATATGCAATCTCAGTATACATTGTTTTTTTACATATCATTTAATAAGCAAGAAGTATTTCTTGTTTCCTTGTCCAACTGATTCAATGCTGTCTGTCACCAGTCAGTCATACCAAAGCTGTAAGATAGAACAGGAAGATCAAATTTATTTTATGTTTTATTGATAGCCTTTAATCTATTCCAAAATATGTACACAACTTTTTTTACATTTAGATGTAGTGCTCCTTTGTAAACAGAACTTTGGCAGGGTAGCTGGCAAAGATAAAACATTAGTTACATAGACCTGTAGACAGCAGAGTAGCTTGTCCCATGACCTCATAGGGCTATCTTTTGGACTGCCTCCCTTCCTCTCTTTGGTCTATGTAATTCAAGCTACAGACCTTTCTAGACCTTATTCATACTCAAACATCATGGATCTGCTGTACTAGGGCAGTATGCTTTAAATACCCTGATGTGTAAAACTGTTCCTCATTACCATTAACATCCTTACTTGCTGCTGGGTTAGTCTCTTTTAAGGGACTATCCACCACTATACTATGTGACACTTGAAGGCCAGTGGATTTTAAAGAACCATCCCTCACCATAATATGGTTATCACACATTTAGTCAACAATTCATTTAATTGTTACCTTTTTTGATGAAAAAAATGGTGGTATAATTAGTCGAATTACACTATAGTTAATTTGCAAAATATTGACTATAATGTAATTCTTTAGATTTCACTTTCTTTGCAGTTGTGAAACAGTGGAGTTAGCATATTTCCAGAGATGAGGGGGGCAGATCCCACACAGATGGTGGTGAGGGGTAAAGCCCTGCTCCCACCACATTAAAGTAGATTTTTTAATTTGTACTTGTTTGTCCTTTAATTTAGTTGTATTTTTAAGTTAGGAAGCGTTACAAACACAAATGTAAATGCACTGTTTACATTTACAATCAGTAGGTTTAGATGTTTTTTGATGTTGATGTTACTTATCGACAATACAATGGCATGATATTTTGAGTTTTGCCTGCGACATTAATATACTCATATAACCACAAGGTTGTACATTCTCAGAGTATTAAATGTTAAATAAGGAGTTGCAGGTGGCATAGCCTCCCACATCAGGAATGTAGGGCACTTTCTCTCTGTTCAAAAGAATTATGTAGGTTTAAGCCCATTTGTTGGACTGAGTTCAAGTATGCAAGGTTTGCATCAACAAGACATGATTAACCAACCTATAATGACATGTGTACCCTTTAAAGTTGTACTTGTTTTTTTTTTCCCACTATCTTTTCAGTTATTCTTGCTAGTCTTGTGACCTCTAAAATGCTAATCTCTGAATTATTGCCTAATCATTTCAGTTCCTTAGTGTATATAACACTAATGTACTATTACCTTACAACAGTTGTAAGGTTGAGGCAAAGCTTTCTCCTTCTTCATATCAATCTCCTCTGTCTAGTCTAAATGCTTTTCAGTTACTACATTCATTTACATGCAAAATGTATTAAAAGATTAAAACAGAAATACGCCTTTTTAAAGATGAAGTGTTTTGCCGGATGGCATGCATTCAAGAAAGCATGGTTGGCATGCAAGGATTCAGGCGAAAGAATTCCTGCTAGTAATCATTTTCATAAACCAAAATGCAAGAAGCCAAAGTTATCTGTTTAAGGTTGCACTACATCAATATTGTCTGGTGATTTAAAGTCATGTTTATTTAATTTTCAGTTATTTTTATCCCCTCTGCTCTGTGTTAGGCAAAGCATATTTTTATTTGACTTGCACTGAGAAAGAAACACGCTTTCCTTTGGACTGAGACGTGGCCGAACAGCTGGAATTTTCCTCATGTTTAGACAGATTCCATTGCCTATTATGTCACATCCTTTACAATGCATAAAGAGAAAAGCAGGCTTACTTCCCCCACTACTCTCCAAACACACACACAAACACATACACAGTAAGGCTGACGTGTCATTTAGGTTGCTTTTCTGTCTCAGCTTTCAGGACCATCCCTATTTATTAAAACTCTGTTCAATAAATGAAAAACTGCAGGAAGAAAGTGTCTCTAAGATCACAGTAAATAATTACATATGCTGCTTTTCCTGTTCATTAAAGAGTCATTTAATAAATGTGACCCGATATGCAGACTCAAAATCCACCAAAAAATGTATGAAGACTTTCCACCAGCTGTCCTTCATTATTCCACTGCATGTCTGGACTTCACTAACACATGAAGTATCAGAGGGTGTGGCTGCAGCTGCAAATGCAAAATGAACAGGGCTCATCTTCTCTCTCCTTACAGCGAAACATCATATAAAGCAAACACACACACAGACTTTGTCATTATATATATATACATATATATATATATATATATATATATATATATATATATATATAGGTTCATAGGTAGGTACTAGGCTATCGGCCCAAGGGCCTACGTAAGCCTAGCCAGCAAGGTTCCATAGCTTACGCCACCCAAGAAAGTTATTTTCCTGTGCCACTGTTCAGCAGAGACACAGAAGTGATCCCCGGGGTGTATTTCCTATTTCCCATCCACTCAACAAGATTTTTCTTGAAGAGTGCTAATGAAGAACTTTGCTTGACATAGATGGGTTGCTTGTTCCAGAGTATAGGAAGTCTCTGGGACAGGAATCTATCCCTCCAGCGTGTTCTGTTTATTGTGGTGACAAGGTTTGGGTCCCTAGAGCGTGTAGCTCGGAGGGATTGGGATTTCTTTAGGTGCAGCATCTCCAACAGCTCTGGGTTTGACATAGCTTTATATGTTAGGCAGAGATCACCTCGGAGTAAGCGATATGCTATGGAGTAAAGCTGGAGTTTTTTGAGACGGTCAGTGTACGGAATTTGTTTGAGGCCAGTAATCCTCTTTGTGAGGTACTTCTGTGGCCTTTCCAGCTGCTGCAGATGTCTTGTGAGGTACATTCCAAAAGGGGCATTGTACTCTATAATGGGTCTAATGAGTGTCGAGTAGAGAGTAACAATGACCTCTTTTTTCCTGGATGAGAACCCTTTTATGATGAGGTGTGCCACATAGAAGGACTTCCTGACTACTGTGGCAATTTGACTATCAAAGGAGAGACTACTGCCCACCTGGGTCCCAAGGTCTCTTATCACGCATTTGGTGTTAAGTAGATTGCTGCCTATGTGGTAGTTCATGGGTACAGAATTTTTACCAAAGGGGATGACACTGCACTTTTTGGCATTGAGCTTGAGGCCATGGCTCTGACACCAGGCATCTGTCTCAGCGAGGCCCTTCTGTAGGATGTCTACATCATTTGGGGACTTGACTATGGCTCCTAGTTTGCAATCATCTGTGAACTTCATTAGCAAGAGGCCTTCTGTGTTATCCTGTACTTCAGAGAAGTAGATGCCAAACAGAAGAGGTCCCAGGACTGAACCCTGTGGTACTCCACTTGTCACTGGTTTGAGGTCAGATTTGGAGTCTGCAACTTTTACAGTGCGGGTTCCATGACTCCGTCAGTGAGCCAGTTGGCAACCCATCTTTTGAAGTAGGGATTTATACCTAGTTTAGTGAGTTTAGCTATAATTCCAGAATGGGGGATAGTGTCAAAAGTCTTGGCGAGGTCAAGATAGGCTGTGTGAACCACCTTACCCTCATCTACGGCTTTGGTGACTGCCTCAAAGAAGTTGATCAGGTTCAGGAGGCATGATCTGCCTTTCACAAACCTGAACTGGGTGGGATCCGGAGTTTGGAGGTTACCAATGTCTTTGTTTATGAGTTCCATGATGATATGTTCCATGGCCTTGCAGACCAGGCTCGTCAGGCTAATAGGGCAATAGATCAGAGGTGGCTCCCCCTTTCTGGAGTGGGATAACTGTTGCTGTGCACAATTCAGTGGGCACAAAGCCTGACGTGAGGCTATTATTGAACATGGTGCTTAGGTGGGAAGCCAGTTCGTTCTGAAGTTCATGTAAAACGCAGCCTAGGATGTTGTCTGGTCACATGGATGCTGTGTTTATGGCTTTAGAGAATGCAGCTTTTACCTACATAGTTGTGATTACAGGGACTCTGCATACTTCCTGTATAGATATGGGCCCTTTAGGGGATGTGGGGGGGGGGGGGTAAAGTTAGCACTGAACCTATCTGTCAGGATGTTGGCAATATCAGTTGGTTCAGTAATTTTTATGCCGTTGTTCTGTAACTCAGAGCAGATCTGGGTGTTGCCATCGAGATTCTTGACATAGCTATAGAATGCTTTGTGGTTGTCCGAATTAGTAGTGATTTTGTTTTCGTAGCTAGTTTTGGAGGATCTTATAAGGGATCTCAGCTTCTTACTGAGGCTGACCAGGGAGCTCCTCCACTCATGGGATTTTACTTTCTTTTGCAACAGTTTCTTCCTTCTATTGTACAGTTAGTTTATGTCAGGGGACCACCAGATTGGCTACCTTTTTTTGGAGGGTAGCGTCTTGGTTCTGTTTGGGATAGCACAATCCATGCACTCGTGTAAGTGCTTATAGAGTGCATTTGTGTAGGATTTAGCAGTTGTAACTGTATTGTCCATCTGCATGGGTGTCATGAAGTTCACCACTTCTGTCTTAAGAAGCATGAAGTTGGCTTTGGAGACATTTTTTACCATGCTTTCCTTAATGGGGGGGTGGGGGCGGGATGTGGATATCAAGAGTGATTAGCTTATGGTCGGATCGGACCAATGAGGAGTTGACTTCAGGTGTGAACACCGGTCACTCATGTTGGTTAAGACTAGGTCTAGGATATTGTTGCCCCTGCTGGGGGTGTGGATAAGTTGATCCAGGGCGTTGGAGTTTATGAATTCCAGAAAGCGTTGAGCTAAGGAGTTGGTACACGAGTAGTTTTCCCAGTTAATGGTGGGGTAGTTGAAGTCACCCATTATTAGAGTGCTTGGTTGAACCCTAATATTTTCCAGTACATCAAGAAAAGAGGAGTGGGAATCCAGGGGCATGGTGGGGGATCTGTAGCAAGCTATAATTTGGATTGCAGTTTTGCCCAGAGTTAGTTACACTTGGATAACCTCGGATGCATTATGCTGAACAACTAGCCTGGAGGTGTGGATATCCTTAATGAATATGGACACACCTCCACCTTTGATGTTCTGGTCCAGGTTACATAGCCGAAAAGTGTGGTATGAGTTACAGCCTGGTAGTGCATGGGGTGCTCTCTGGAGCCTTGAACCAGGTCTCAGTCACTGCACAGATATCAATGTTCTCCATTTTAAGGAGTGCCTCGAGTGAGTACATTTTTAGATTTAGACTTCTAGCATTGAGTAGCATTACCCTCAGATTTTGCTAGCCTGTTCCTGTTATGGTGGTGAATTTGTCATTTGAACCTTGCCTAAAAAATGCACTATAGGAATGGCAAGAGCCTTAGCCAGTATCCGGAATCCCAGGGGTGACAGGTGCAGGCCATCTCTGGCAAAGCATCATGGTCTGTCGACCATGTCATACCAAGCAGACAGATACTGGATCCCCTTAGAATGACACCAGAAGCTTAGCCAATTGTTGAAGTCAATCATTTTGTCCTTGTACTACGGTATCATTCTGGGTGATGGCAGAATGCTACTCCGGGCTAGGGTCATACCTGCCTGGGCTACAAGATCAGAGAGCTCTTCCATGTCTCTTTTCATGTAGTCCAGGTAGTACGTCTCAGGTCATTCACACCAACATAGACAATGACAGAGTCATATTTGTACTTGTTGTGGAGTGACCTGAGTGCGTGGGTTATGTGGTGGATCCTGGCACCCAACAGGCAGCTGACAGTAACCTTCTCCTTGTTTAGCCTAGTGAGTGGGACATCAGTGTGCCTGACTTTAGAGTCACCTATAACTAGTGTGTTGGGTACGGTGTTCATAGGTTCATAGGTTAGTACTAGGCTAATTGCCCCTTGTGGGCCATTTTAAGCCTAGCCAATTACCCCACGTGAGAATCAAACTCTGCACCTTGTGTTTGCCAGGTAAACACCTTAACCATTATGCCATCCTCCCACGTGTTTTGCCTTTTTGGCTGTGGTTGAGTGGCACACTGTGTCTGTGGGCTATGTGTCATTTGGGTTGTGCTGGGGGATGGAGGATGCTTGCCTTTCTGCTTTGGAGGTCTCTGTTGCTTAGACAGATTATTATTGAGAGCCTCTCCGAATGTTTTTGTGTTACTATGTGTGGATTTTGGTGGTAGATTTAATTAGACTATGTGATGAGTGTGGTGTGGTGCAAATGTTTACCTTCTCCTCTTGACTGTCAAGTTCAGTCTTGGTTGGAGAG
>NC_056733.1:1627350618-1627368118 GCF_019279795.1 Protopterus annectens
CTAACAGTGACACAGAAGTGATATCTGGGGTAAACCTACAATCTCCCATCCACTCATCAAGATTCCTCTTGAAGAGAGTCAATGAGGGACTCTGCCTAACCTGGACTGGGATTTTATTCCAGAGTGAAGGGAGCCTCTGGGTTATGAATCTGTCCCTCCAGCATGTCCTATTTATTTCAGTGCTGAGGTTCAATTCTCTCGAGCACGTAGCTCGATGGGATTTGGATATTCTGAGGTGCAGCACGTCCATTAATTCCGGGTTGGACATGGCTTTATACATCAGGCACAGATCACCTCTGAACAGGCAGTATGCCACTGAGTAGAGCTGGAGTTTCTTTAACCGGGCAGCATATGGCATCTGTTTGAGCCCTTTGATCATCTTGGTGAGGTACTTTTGGGGTCTTTCCAGTTGCTGCAGGTGTCTGGTAAGGTACATCCCAAAAGGGGCATTGTACTCAATTATGGGCCTGATGAGGGATGAGTAAAGAGGCACGATGACCTCCCCTGATCCAGATGTGAATCCCTTCATGATTAGGTGGGCTATATAAAATGTTTTTCTAACCACTTTGGCCACGTGGTTGTCAAATGAGAGATTGTTATCAACTTGGGTCCCCAGGTCCCTAATTACTTCTTCTGTACTTAATGGATTACCACCTATGTGGTAATTTGTGGGCACTTTGTTTTTGCCAAAGGGATGACTATACACTTTTGGTGTTTAGCTTGAGGCCATGGCTCTGGCACCAGTTGTCTGTTTCTATGAGGCCCTTTTGGAGGATGCTTGTGTCGGCTAGAGAGTCGATTATGGCACCCAGTTTGCAGTCATCTGTGAACTTGGTCAGCCACAGTCCTTCTGTGTTGGCCTGTACCTCCGAGAAATATATACCGAACAAGAGAGGTCCCAGGACTGAGCCTTGTGGGATGCCACTTGTAACTGATTTGGAGTCTGACATTCCTCCGGCAATTCTAACCATGTGGGTTCTGTCCTTGAGCCAGTTTGCAACCCATCTAGTGACATAGGGGTTTATATTTAAGCTGGTGAGCTTATCTATAATGCCTGAGTGGGGTATTGTATCGAAGGCTTTTGTGTGGACCACCTTCCCCTCGTCAATGGCCTTGGTGACTGTTTCAAAGAAATCGACAAGGTTTAAGAGGCAGGATCTGCCCTTAACAAAGCTGAACTGTGTAGGATCCAGTGTCTGTAGGTCCCCAATATCTTTATTTATGAGGTCCATGATGATCCTTTCCATAGCTTTGCAGACCAAGCTAGTCAGGCTTATGGGGCGATAGTTTCCAGGATCCATTGAGGCACCACCTTTGTGGAGAGGGACCACTGTTGCTGTACGCCACTCTTTGGGTACATATCCTGTAGTAAGGCTGAGAATGAACAGTAGTTTTATGTTTGGGTTTAGCTCTTCTTGGAGTTCATGTAGGCCGCCGGGACACCATCTGGTCCCATTGATGCTGTGTTTTTGCTTTGGAGAGGCGCCTCTTACCTGAGCATCTGAGATGTCAGGGGCAGCACTCTGCTGGGATAGATATTTGCCCTTTTGGTGGGGTTGGCGCTGAACCTGTCAGCTAGGATGTTGGCAATGTCTGTGGGTTAAATGTATTTTTTGTCATTTTGGACTAATTCTGAGCATATCTTGGAATTCCCACCCAGGTTCCTAACATAACTAAAGAAAGCCTTGTGATTATCCTTAGTGTCCTGTGCAATTTTTCTCTCGAAGCTGGCCTTAGACGATTTTATGAGTGCCCGTAGTTTTTTGCTAATACTGATCAGAGATGCCTTCCCTTTTTGGGATTTTGCTATATTATGTAGTAGCTTCCTCCTTCTATTGTATAGTTTGTTTATGGCTGGGGTCCACCAGACAGGACATCTGCCTTTGGAGGACTGGCTCTTGGTTTTATTTGGGATTGCATGGTCCATGCATTCCTGAAGGTGTTCATAGAATGCATTTATAAAGGATTCTGTGGTCTGGGCCATATTTTCAACAGGCTCCGGAGCTTTGAAGGATTCCACCTTGGTTTTGTGGAGTGTGAAATATGCTTTAGAGAAGTTTTTCACTGTGGTTTTCTGGGCCAGGGGTGGGGTCGGGATGTGAATATCCAGTGAGATTAGTTTATGGTCTGATCTTACCAGTGAGGGATACACTTCTGGTCTGGAGCATAGAGTCCCCATGTTGGTGATGATCAGGTCCAGTATGTTTTCCCATCTTGTGGGAGTGGTAACAAGTTGTTCCAAAGCATTTGAGTTAATAAATTCTAGGAACCTTTAGGGCTAGGGTGTTGGAGCTAGAGTAATGCTCCCAGTCTATGTTTGGATAGTTGAAGTCGCCCAATATAATGGTGTTTGGAGAGACCTTCATATTTTCCAGTGTTCTCAGGAAGGCTGAGTGGGGTTCCTGGGTTTGGGAGGGTGGTCTGTAGCGGGCTATAAACTGGAAGGCAGTTTTACCCACTGTTAGTTGCACATGGATAGTCTCTGATGCTTTGTGCTGTGCCACCAACCTGGAGGTGTGGGTATCTTTGACGAATATTGATACTCCCCCTCCTTTTCTGGTTCGGTCCAAGTTTTGGGGCCGAAAAGCATAGTATGAGGTATAATCTGGTAGTGCTGGGGTGCTCTCAGGAGCCTTGAACCAGGTTTCTGTTACTGCACAGATATCGATGTTCTCCATGCAAAGGAGAGTTTTGAGTGCGTGCATCTTGAGGTTTAGACTTCTGGTGTTGAGTAGCATTACTCTTAGTTTCTTATCCCTTGTGATACCTATGGAGGTGGGTTTGTCTTTTGAGCCTTGCCTAAAAAAGGAACTATGGGGGAAGCAAGAGCCTTTGCCAATATCCGAAAGCCCAGGGGTGACAGGTGCAAGCCATCCCTAGTGAAGCATCGTGGCTTGTCGAGCATGTCATCCCAGGCTGACAGGCATTGGATCCCCTTTGAATGACACCAATACTTAAGCCAATTGTTGAAATTGATCATCTTGTCTTCATATTGTGGCATCATTCTTGGTGAGAGTAAGATGCTACTCAAGGTCAGGGTCATACTGGCCTGGGCTACATGCTCAGAGAGCTCCTCTATGTCTCTTTTCATGTAGTCCAGGGAGGTACATCTCAGGTCATTCACACCAGCATGGACAATGACCGAGTCATATTTGTACTTGCCTTGGAGTGACCTGAGTGCTTGTGTTATGTGGCGGATCCTAGCGCTGACAGGCAGCTCACCGTGACCTTCTCCTTGTTCAGCCTGGTGAGCGGGACGTCAGTGTGCCTGACGATAGAGTCACCTATTACAAGTGTATCAGGTGATTTGTTTAGCCTTAAGGGCTGTGACTGTTCAGCACACTGGCTTTGTGAGCTATGTGTTGCACGTGTTTTGTTTTGGGGTAGCGGTTGCTTGGGTGTCTGCTTTGGAAGTCTCTGCTGCTTAGCAGATTTTTATTTAGAGCCTCCGAGTATGTTTTTGTGTGTTTATGTGTTTGGTTTGCTGTTGTGGTAGGTCTATGTGAGACTGGAATTATAGTGAGTGTGGTTTCCTTCTCCTCCTGACTGGCTACACCAGTACTGAGTTGAGAGAGAGCTTAGCCTCCAGTTTGGCTATATGGTTGCATCTCTCACATGTGTTGGAATTTGTTGGGAGGAGGAGAGGGTTGTCTGTGTACATGAGGCAGTTGTAACATTGCCTCAAGATTCCCAGATTCACCAGCTGGACCGGAAAGGAGATTGACAACTGACCTTTGGACATGCTAGAATAGTATTGGCAATTCCTTTATAATTGAAAAAAGGGGCCAATGGGGAACAAGGTACTCAAGGGGAGTTTGTGAGGGTGTAGTGCTTTTAATTTTTTAGTGCGGACTTATATAATTGCTTTAGTGAGCAAGTGCCAGGTAACTTAAATGCAATGTGTTACAGGTAACTTAAATGCAAAAATGATAAACAGTAACTTTCTTTCAAGTGAAACAAGGAAATAAGTACAGTAAGCAATGTAGATATCACTAGGGATCCACAGAAGTGCTGAAAAGTCATGTTTTAGGTGGAATTAGCGTTTTAGGGAAATAACAAGCAAACAAACAACAAGCATACAAACAAAGCTAGATTCAGCAGGCCTGGATCTAGTCTATGCTACAGCAAACAAGGTGTACCAATTTCAGTAAGAAACAGTTCAAATATGCAGGCACTATAAGCCTTTAACCAGAAATTCCCAGCTCAGAAGGGCAGAGTCCAGCCTCTCCTCCCACAAGAGTGCAGACCACAAACCTTCTTAATGTAAAATAACTGGCCTGAAGCCCAAGTGCTTAAACCAGAACTAATACACTTTTAGAATAACAGACACTGAGCCCTCAATCAGGAGTTCCCAACTTAGAAGGATGTAAGCTACCTGTCCTGCAACCACAGTGCAGGCCCCAAACCTTCCTAATGTAAAACAACTGGTCTGAAGCCCAAGTGATTAATCTAAAAGACTTAGAATGATAGCTACACTTTAATCAAGTTACTACAAAGCAGTAATAAATACAATTGAATACTTTAAAGAATGCCTGGATTAGTGCTCAAGTTATACAAACAAAGCTAGATTCAGCAGGCCTGGATCTAGTCTATGCTACAGCAAATAAGGTGTACCAATTTCAGTAAGAAGCAGTTCAAATATGCAGGCACTATAAGCCTTTAACCAGAAATTCCCAGCTCAGAAGGGCAGAGTCCAGCCTCTCCTCCCCCAAGAGTGCAGACCATGAACCCTCTTAATGTAAAATAACTGACCTGAAGCCCAAGTGCTTAAACCAGAATTGATACACTTTTACAATAACAGACACTGAGCCCTCAATCGCCTGTTCCCAACTTAGAAGGATGTAAGCTACCTGTTCTGCCACTACAGTGCAGACCACAAACCTTCTTAATGTAAAACAACGGGTTTGAAGCCCAAGTGTTTAAACTAAAAGGCTTAGAATGAGTTACACCAAGCAGTAATAAATACAACTGAGTACTTTTAAGATGACGCAAAAGCAAAATAAAGTAGGAAGAAACACAAATACAGTAAAAGCAGATAAAATTTATTTTTATTTATTTTTTTTTTTGAGTGAGCAAATGAGATGGGCCCAGGAGTTACAGGACAGAAACAAGTGCAAATGCAGGCCTTCAAATCAGAAAGTTGAGAGAGATGGAAGACCTCCCAAATGGCCAATAACTACAAATTCTGGGCCAGAACCACTCCTTATGTAGTAGACAGGTTACCTAATGCTTACCACTCCCACTGATAAGCTAGGAGGCTTCCCTCCAGCACAGAAAGGCTTGGGGGGCTCAGAAGCTTGCAAACAGTCCTGGATACAGCAAGTCTGTATCTGGAACACTAATTACAGGAAAGGTAGGAAACAGGCTTACAATTTTTTTTTTTTTTCAGAAAAGTAGCAAAAACAGTAGTAAAAACAATTGACATGCAGTGCAAGCTGGCACACTTGAGTATGTAGCAATATTAGTCCACACACAGTTTGAAAAAATGTAATTAAATTAAAAAGGACTAAAAGCAAGTGCAGAAAGGGTTTATTAGGTAGAATGCGGTAAAGACATGGGACTGGGAGAGTGTCCTAGATCAAATCTACAGTGGGGCGGGCACTGCAATAGCCACCAAATTTAAACTACAACCAAGAACGGGGGGGGGGACAGTTTCAACAGAGATGTGAGGAATCACAGTGCAAATTATAAAACCAGAAAAATATATACTGATCTCTGTATATTTGCAGAACAGAAAGACAACAGATATCTAAGCAACAATTTAGCTCTATAATACAGAATAATACAGAAAAATATACTCAGCTCTATATATTTGCAGATAGTCTTGTAAGGCTCTCTCTCTCAGTGCACAACTACAAAATGATCTGGCAACTCACCTAAGTGTCATGTTTAATCATAGCCTCCTTACCTCAGGCTTCGTGCCCACTGGGTGGTGCACAGCTACAGTTATCCCACTCCACAAGGGGGGATCCACCTTGGATCCTAGGAACTAACACCACATCAGTCTGATGAGCCTGATATGCAAGGCCATGGAACATATTATCATGGAACTTATAAACAAAGACATTGGCAACCTTCAAACACTGGACCCTATCCAGTTTGTGTTCATGAAGGGCTGATTTTGTCTCCTGAACCTGATTGACTTCTTCGAATCAGTCTCCAGAGTTGTGGACGAGGGTAAGGCAGTTCACACAGACTATCTGGACATTTTCCAAGACCTTTGGCACCATCCCCCACTCTGGAATCATAGATAAACTTACTAAGCTGGGCATTAATCCCTACATCACTCAATGAGTTGCCAACTGGCTTACTGACAGAACCCACACTGTAAAAGTAGCCGACTCCAAATCCAGCTCCAGACAAGTGACAAGTGGAGTACCTCAGGGTTCAGTCCTGGGACTGCTCTTGTTTGGCATCTACTTCTCTGAAGTACAGGCCAACACTAAGAGACTCTGGCTAACAACGTTTGCAGATGACTGCAAACTGGGAGCCATTACTGAATCCCCAAATGATGTGGCTATTCTACAAAAGGGCCTTACAGAAACAGATGCTTGGTGCCAAAGCCATGGGCTCAAGCTCAATGCCAAGAAATGTATAGTTATCCCCTTTGGGAAAAAACATGTACCCATGAATTACCACATAGGTGGTAGTACACTAAACACTGAAAGTGTGATAAGAGACTTAGGGACACAGGTGGACAGTGGTCTCACCTTCGATAACCACATCGCCACAACAGTCAGGAAATCCTTCTGTGTGGCACACCTCATCACTACGGGCTTTTCATCCAGAAAAAAATAAGTCATTGTCCCACTGTACTCATCCCTCATTAGACCCCATTATTGCATACAATGCCCTGTTTGGTATGGACATCTGCAACAACTGGAAAGGCCACAGAAATACCTCACTAAAAGAATCACAGGCCTAAAGCAGAAGCCCTATGCTGACCATCTAAAAAACCTCCAGCTATACTCTGTCACATATCATCTACTCAGAGGTGATCTCTGCTTAACATACAAGGCCATTTCAAACCCAGAGCTGTTGGACATGCTACACTTAAAGAAATCCCAATCCCTCAGAGCCACATGCTCCAGGGATCTAAACCTTGTCATCACAATGAACAAAACATGCTGGAGGGATAGATTCCTGAACCAGAGACTCCCTAGACTCTGGAATAGACTGCCCATACATGTCAAGCAGAGCGCCTCTTTGGCCCTCTTCAAAAGGAACCTCGACGATTGGATGGGAGACAGGAAATTTACCCTGGGGATCACGTCAGTTGCCCTGTTAGACAGGGGTCCAGGTAAATTAATACTGTGGGAAGAAATAGCCAGGGAATTGTTATGGATAGGCTTGCATAGGCCCTAAGACCGATAGCCTAGTACCAACCTATGAACCTATGAACCTACATATATATATATATATATATATATATATATATATATATATATATATATATATATATATATATATATATATATATATATATGTATGTATATATATATATATATATATATATATATATATATATATATATATATATATATATATATATATATATATACACACATCATCATCTTCTTTCTGCTGTTCCGTTAGGGTCACAGCAGATCACCTGTTTCCATTTCTTCCTGTCCTCTGCATCTTGCTCTGTCACACCAACCACCTGCATGTCCTCTCTCACCACATCCATAAACCTTATCTTAGGCCTTCCTCTTTCCTGTTACCTGGTAGCTTCATCCTTTGCATATTTTTCCCAATATACTCAGCATCCTCCTCAGCACATGTCCAAACCAACGTAATCGTGCCTCTCTGGCTTTGTCTCCAAACCTTCCAACCTGGGCTGACCCTCTAATATACTTATTCCTAATCCTGTCCACCCTCATCACACCCAGTGCAAATCTTAACATCTTTAATTCTGCCACATCCAGCTCAAACTCCTGCCTTTTTGTAAATGCCACTGTCTCCAACCCATATAACATAGCTGGTCTCACTACCCTCTTGTAGACCTTCCCTTTCACTCTTACAGGTACTCGTCTGTCACAAATCACTCCTGACACTCTTCTCCACCCACTCCATCCTGCCTGTACTCTTTTCTTCACCTCTCTTCCACACTCACCGTTACTCTGAACTATTGACCCCAAGTATTTAAACTCATCCACCTTCGCCACCTCTACTCCTTGCATCCTCACCATTCCTCTATCCTCCCTCTCATTCACACACATATATTCTGTCTTAATCCTGCTGACCTCCATTCCTCTTCTCTCTAGAGCATATCTCCGTCTCTCCAGGGTCTCCTCCACCTGTTTCCTACTCTCACTACAGATCACAATGTTATCTGCAAACATCATAGTCCACGGGGACTCCTTTCTGATCTCGTCTGTCAACCTGTCCATCAACATTGCAAATAAGAAAGGGCTCAGAGCTGATCCTTGATGTAACCCCACCTCCACCTTAAACGCATCCGTCAATCCCACCACAGACCACACTGCTGTCACACTACCCTCGTACATATCCTGTACCACTCTTACATACTTTTCTGACACTCCTGACTTCCTCATACAATACGACAACTCCTCTCTAGGCACCCTGTCATATGCTTTCTCTAAGTCTACAAAAACACAATGCAACACCTTCCGACATTCTCTGTACATCTCCATCAACACTCTCAGAGCAAAGATCGCATCTGTAGTGCTCTTTCCTGGCATGAAACCATACTGCTGATCACTAATCATCATGTCCCTTCTTAACTTTGCTTCCACTACTCTTTCCCATAACTTCATGCTGTGACTGATCAATTTTATCCCTCTGTAGTTACTACAGCTCTGCACATCACCCTTATTCTTAAAAATCGGTACTAAAACACTTTTTCTCCATTCCTCGGGCATCCTCTCACTTTCCAAGATTTCATTAAACAATCTGGTTAAAAACTCCACTACCATTTCACCTAAACACTTCAATGCTTCCACAGGTATGTCATCTGGGCCAACAGCCTTTTCACTCTTCATTCTCTTCATAGCTATCCTTACTTCCTCCTTGCTAATCCATTGTACTTCATGATTTACTATCCCTACATCATCCAACCTTCTCTCCCTCTCATTCTCTTCATTCATCAACCCCTCAAAGTACTCTTTCCATCTCCTCAACACACTCTCCTCACTTGTGAGTATGTTTCCCTCATTATCCTTTATCACCTTTACCTGCTGCACATCTTTCCTAGATCGGTCCCTCTGTCTAGCCAATCGGTACAGGTCCTTTTCTCCCTCCTTAGTGTCCAACCTTTCATACAGATATTCATATGCCTTATCCTTAGCCTTCGCCACCTCTCTCTTTGCCATGCACCTCATCTCCTTATATTACTGTCTACTTTCTTCATCTCTCTGACAATCCCACTTCTTCTTTGCCAACCTCTTTCTCTGTATACTCTCCTGTACTTCCTCATTCCACCACCATGTCTCCTTGTCATCCTTCCTCTGTCCAAATGTGATACCAAGCACATTTCTAGCCGCCTCCCTTACTAGCTCTGCTGTAGTTACCCAGCTATTTGGTAACTCTTCACTGCCACCCAGTGCCTGCCTTAACTCATCCCTGAACTCCACCTCACAATTACCCTTTTTCAATTTCCACCACTTGATCCTTGGTGCTGCCCTCACACTCCTCCTCCTCTTCTTGATAACCAACATCATCCTACAAACCACTATCCTACGCTGCCTAACGACACTTTCTCCGGTCACCACTTTACACTCTCCAATCTCCTTCAAACTGGCCCTCCTACATAAGATATAAAAATGTATGTATATATATATATATATATATATATATATATATATATATAAATATATATATATATATATATATATATATACATATATATAAATATAGATATACATATATATATATATATATATATATATATATAGATACATAGATATATAAACACACATACATATATATATATATATATATATATATATATATATATATATATATATATATATATATATATATAAACATATATGTGTATGTACATGTATGCATATATATATATATATATATATATATATATATATATATATATATTTAGATATAACAACATACTGATTCAACACTAATTTCACTAACAAGTATTACACAATTGTAGAAGTCAAAGCAGTTGTTCACTACTATTCAGTATGTGTACTGACAGATATATTGGAAAAAAAACAACAAATATCTTCACAGCTGTGATGGCTTAGTGGTTAACTGCTGTGATTATAGTGTACAGGGTCCTGGGGTCAAGAATTGCAAGGGCTGTTTATTTTGTTGCTAGGCAGAACAAGGACTGTTGGATATAGAGTAGTTAAGGCAGTTTTGAGCAGCTTTAAGCGGGTTTGTGAGATGGTAAGCAGTTATCCGGTTAGACAAATAGGCTTACACCTTGTAGGCTTCGCTTACCAGTGTGCAAATCTGCTTGGCATTTATATTTAAGCAATGCTTACACCTGCTAACCATGGCTCAGCCCTGGTAACCAGTGATCACATTCCATTCTGATGAAAGCATGGTAATGACATCTTTAATAAGTGTATTTAATTCCATGTACATAACATGCTTCTATGTGCTGTCAATACAGTAGCAAGGGGTGTGAGTATACTGTATGGGACACCTGAGTATATAAGGCTAGTACAACAATATTTTCCATTTGTAAGTGTTTCATACATGAGTAGTATCCCAGGTTATATGCAGTCACACTTGCATGTATTGTGTAATTACATTACTACTGTTAACAGTGCTTTCCCAATTAAGAGTAGATTGCAGACTGTAGTATTGGAACAATACACCCCTGCATGCAAAGCTGACTCTGAGTACTGACTATCCTGTTCTTGGTGTGTGAGCTGTGTGTTATTAAGTATTTGCTACTGGATATTGATCTGAAATGTGGATATTAACTGTAGACTACTATGTGTATAGGACATGTTATTGAGGGCTGCTGTCATGTAGTAATGCCATACCTATCAGTGGCATACGTCTATCTGTCAAAACATTAATCCTAATGCATAACCTGCTGGCTAGCTGATTTCTGTCTGTCCTCTGTACAGATGTGCATATGTCAGGTATCCATCTTGGCTGCTTACAGGCAATCTATGCTTGACTGACACTGACACGTCTGCCCAGCTGTGTTATGAATGGCACAGCTAGAAAACCCCACCCTGTATGCACCATATGCCATGGATACCTCAATTAGACTACCACAGTCAACAGAACATGCTTGGGTACAGGTCTCCAACCCAGATATTGGCCATGTTATGTAATATATGTTGCATACAGTCAGATGGAGCACCTCGCTGGCTCTTTGCAAGAGACAACCAGATGATTGGATGTTGCATTTAACTCTCACCCTGAGGATCACTCACATGGCATCACTTGATAGATGGCCTGCTGACATATGTCAGGTGGCATGATACCACTGTACCCACATCCCCTACTCTTCTCATCTCTCCATGGACAATATCCTGGTACACACCTAGGAACACCTGCAACTATGGACCCCAGTACTGACAAATGTGTCAGTGTGCATTGCTGAGAATAACAGTACCTGTGTGTTTGTAAACTTGTAGTTGATAATTCTCTGAGGGCCACCTCACACACTACACACACCCCCTTTGCCACAGTTAGAAATGACTGCTGCTATAATGAACATTAAATGTACCTTGTTACACTCTTCACCCTATGGGCTACCTGGAGCTTGCAGTACCAGCACACCAGTGTTGAAAAAATGGGTAGATAGGCATGGGTTACCCTCTTCGTCCTGGCAAGTGTGTGTATATGTGCAAGTGTGTATATTTGTAGGATACAGCATTCTGAAGCCACATTCTAAAAATACAATACACCTGGCCATACAGTATAAGGAATAGTGATGTTGCTGACATTACGAGAGCCACAACAAACCATCACCCTACTATCCCTGTGGCATGTGCCATAAATGCATATCCCTGTAGTAGCACTCATGAGATAGACAAGGGGTTGTATTGCAGTCCTGGTCAATGTGTGAATGTGGGTATGTCAGAGTATTATCATGGGTTTCAGTGAGTAAAATATTCAAAGTGTGGTGTGGGTGCTGGGTATACTGTGTTTACACCACGGTTCCCCCAGTACATGTCCCAAGGTCCACTGTATGAGGACCACTGTCACCATCAGCCATACAGGTAACTGATTACACTATCCAGCCCAATGATGCATGTGCTGTGTGCAAATTATCAGTAACAGAATGGACTCACTGGCAAGGTAGTTAGCACTGATAAACCCAGGTCTCTCAGATGTGTCCATGACTGTTATGTGTTTGTCAATGTGAATATGACAGTATGTCATACTATGTATTGTTCATTAACACCCAGTACATCCCCCCATTACCATACTGTACAACGCCTGGTGATGTTCCTCACTTAACAAAAAACTCGGGACACACCTCATCCTAAAAACTGTGTGGTATGTGCAATTAAGGTCAAACACATTAGTAGCAATAAGTACCTACTCTCAGTGTTGCCAAGTAAGTGTGTGTGTATGTGAAGGGATCTACTTCAGTCTGCAGAAAATACATGTCCCAGGAGGTCATCTCTTCAAGAGCTGACTGGCAAATGCTAACATTTCAAAGGAATCATCTTGTGGAAATTCATTCCATCAAAACTAGTAGTAGATGTGTAAATGCCTTCTTCCCCACTATATAACTGTACAGCAATACTGGAGTTGGTATATATAGTTGGGTGTGGATGATATGGACACAGCCACCCTCATTGGGGTTATTGTTGTGTGTATCCACCCACTTAGTCTGCTGTAATACTGTACAGTTTATGTTAACAAGTTAAGTAGTTGTCAATCACACTATGTGTGGCTCTACACCACCCCACACCCTCCAAAGTGGAGGGCTGTGCCACCCACACCAGCACACCTATGTTTACCAACTCCAGGATTGCACTACACTGGGGAAGGGGACATATACCCTGCCAGTACAGTCGTCAATGACATTAAACTAGCAGACTGATTATTTACTGATGTGATGTTTTGCCTATTTTGTCTTGGTGGAATTACATAGACTAAAATGGGTTCACTGCAAAATTAAGTGCATCCATGTGTGCAATATTCTCTGTGTATTGCATCAACACCAAAGCCTCTATGTGTGTGTGTGTGTGTTATACACAAGCATGTGGTCTGTGCCACCCAGTACACTTACCATTGTCCACTGTAGAAGGGCTGCTGACATCAGCCATCATGCACTCACCTGTATACACCCTTCAGACCTATCGGCCATGTGCACATGCAGTAGCTGTTATACAGGATATGACACAGTCAATGTGTCAACACAGTGCCATACCCCTTGTAGGAAACAACAGCAGACCAACATCCTGCTGACACATAGACACCTACAACACAAACTGAATACATTATGGAGACCACAATCAGTCAGTGTTAATAACAGCTATAATGCATCATGGCTGGACAGCTACACATCCTGACATGTAAGCATTAAACTTTCCTGCTGAAAACATGTTACACAGCATTACATTGCTACACCTTAGTACATTTATCCTTTACATCAGAACCATATTAGCCTATCCCTGCATTGATGGTATGCATGACAGGGATGTGGCACAGGTATCATCATATGCACAGGGTGTGATGTGGGTTTGCCAGAGACCTAGGCTGAGCTGTATGCTTGATATGCGTGTGTGTTAGGGGGTTTCCATTATTACTTGGGCTGTGCAGATGTGGTGTGTTTAGGTATGGAGGTGCCCTAGCTCTGGTGGTGATGTGTGTATGTGTGTGTGTGTGTGTGTGTGTGTGTGTGTGTGTGTGTGTGTGTGTGTGTGTGTGTGTGTATGCACAAAGTTCTGCCATGTGGCTGCCCTATATAGGGTTTTTTGGACAGCTACAGACCGTACATGGCAGGATGTGCAGTTCACCATCTCTGGCCATGGACACGAGAACTGTGCCTGCCAGGGGGTCCACGAGCACTACCAGGTACAAGGCCAGATATGGTACTCTCCCCTGATGATGACAATTGGCCGCTGGATCCAGGTCCCTGTTGGGACCAGTCAGGCCCACATGCACGTGGCCTGCAATGTTGTGGCATGGACAGCACCGCCCCTGCAGTGCCGGTGCTGGTACTGGCACTACGGGAGTGGCTGTGACTAGTTGCATGTTCATGTAGACCTCCACCCATTGGTGTTGCTGACCTATGTCCATGTGGCTGTCGCCCTACTCCCACCATGTGCTCTAACATAGACATTGCACGGTTGAGGATTCCCACCATCTCATCCAACCATCTATCCAGGACCTCTGCAAAATAATGGTGGACACCTGCAAGATCACAGATGTTATCAATAACAGCAGACTGAGTTGCCCACTGGAGCCTCAGACTCTGTCTGGTATAATGTTCCATACATGCCTGTGCCTTCATGATGGCCCAAAACATGCGTCTGGTGACACCTGCTGTGGCACTTCTGCCAGGGGCATGATGGCCAGCAGCCCTCCTATGAGCACCCCTGTACATCTGCCTGTGTGGTGCCTCACCGGTCATCTGGCTATGGCTACTGTGTACGGACACTCTTGCCATAGTCACCACACTGTCCTGTCCCATGCCACCACCCACCAACTGTCTCTCATCTATGGCCACTGGTGATAGGGTATGTATAGGCAATGTGACTGTGTGCAGGGGTGGGGTGGATAACAGTAGGATGTCAACTGATGGCACAGCTTCAGCCCCTGACAACCCCGCCTGTGCCTCACCATACCTACCATCATTGTCAGAGTCTGTATGGACACTAACATCAGTTTGCCTGCAGGAGGGACCCTGACCCACCTCACCACCTGTGAGGGGAAAACAAAAACATAATTTAAGACCTGTACATTATTGCTTACCTCTATATACACACACACACACACACACACACACACACACACACACACACACACACACACACACACACACACTTACAGGTGAGGTGGCACAAAGATATTACACAGACCTCTCATTACCCAACTGTCAACATGCATGACATATGGCACTCAACAGCATGCACTGCAGCTATAGTCAATCCCTGTTACCAACATTATACATCTCTGTGATGCATGATTTTTGTTAGTAGGTGATGCCCCTTCCCCTGGAACACACTGCAGCCATGTACACAGTATTGCTGTGCACCTGTTCAGCAGCCTAGCATGTACTGTGCACCATACTGCACAAGTGTACACACCATTTCTGAATGTGTATATGTGTGGCAGTTATGTTTGCTCTGCTGTGCACAGCCCCTGTATGTTTGTCTGACACATATGTGGGATGATATGAGGACAGATGTCAATAGTGAATACCTGATGTCTGATTTGCAGATCTCATCAGCATCAGTGCATGTATGAGCAACAAAATCCAATTACAATGACAACCTTCAAAGCTTACTGTGGTTATGAGGAGTGTACACACCCTAACTGACATGCCACCCTCTTCCCTGATATGCCATGGAGCCAAAATACTGCATATGTTAACATTACACACACCTGATATGTGACATATGACCTGTGCAATCAAATGCAGTATCAAACAAATGTGTTAGTTGTGCAGATGCTGATTGAGGTGCATACAATATGTGCATTGCATAAGTGTGCACACCCTTAACATGATGGTTTGTTTCAGTACCTGTTAAGTGAACTACAGCAGTCACTATTCCTGGAAAGGGTATACTAGCATGGCTCATCTTCACTTGCCATTATTTGGTCACTCTGCCCCTACAAATGTCCCCCAACTCTGTCAGATTGAAAGGTCAGCTCATGTGCACAGCCCTTGGAGGTCACACAGACCCTTCACTATTGCTGTGGAGTCAGGGTTATGTCTGGCACAATGCATGACCTTGACTATGTTTAGATACAGGCATTCTTAGCGAGCTTTGGATGTATGCTTCATTTCACTGTTGTGTTTCAGGATGACACCCCTTCCCATCCTCAGCCTTTTTGCAGATGCTTCACAACTATGGGCCACACATGAGTGTCATTTTGCAGTGTTCCAAATTCAGAACACCATGTCTACCAGCCTAGTTCCTGCTAATGAACAGCAAACCTGAAGGTGTACACTGGCACCAGCAAGGTACAGATAGGGATGGTAGGCCTGAAGTGAAGTGAGGTGTTGCTTGTGCAGCTCATGTATCTTTATTAATACTGTCTGTAGGTTTCAGCCTTGGTCTCAGTACACCATTACAGATTGCAACACATGCCTTTGGGAGACTTGATGTTATGCATATGCTACCTGTAGAGAGCCCTGGATGATGTCTCCTGTGGAACAACTCCTCCATCTGATTACCCTAACCTATAGGCCACACTTATGCAAAGTCCAGGCAATTTTTGACACAGGTACTGCACAGGCAGTACTTGCTAGACATTCCTGCAATTCCCTCAGTGTTGCTGCATGTTTCTGTGCAGCCTCCATGACCAGATTGCAACATGTGTTGTCATCTGTCTTGGATGGGCATCTGTTTATTTTCTACATTAATGTTGCCCCATATTTCATTGTCACATACATGCTTGCCTGCACTGTTTGTCATGGTATATGCAATGGTGAGGTAAGGCTACGTCTCCCACTCTTGAGTGCTACCTTTTGGATATGAGATCTATTCCATGGTTTGTAAGATGTGTGCAAGCCACGGCTGCCTCTGTTGTAAGTGAGTGGGCAAATTTCAATGACATACTTCTTGGACAGCAGACCATTAGTTGGTGTGACATTGAGGACCTGTACTTGATGGAAGGTGCATCCTCAAGAAGAGTGAATGCTGTCAGTACCTCAAAAGCTGCTTCCACAATATGTTATTTGGAGTGTGTGCACACATATGCTTCCAGTGTTTGTTAAGGTATGTATTCCCCATATTTGTTGTCCTAACATAGGATTCCATATTACACATTCATTGCTCATGTTAGGATTACATTACAGGTTGTAAAAGTTGTGGAATGTGGTATTGTGAGATGCTGTTGTGTAGATCTGTAACAGTTGCCATTGTAATAGTGGTATATACACTGCTGTAGCCACTGTATAAGGGTAATGTTTCAAACATGTCCCTACTGTAGGCCATTTGTCCCACTATTATGTTCATCTCGGTCCACACATCTTGCACTGACAGGTTGTTAGTTATACTGCAGGACTCTTACATACCTTTCAGATATGCCACCATGGTGACCACTGTGATGCAGTGCAGTTAACAGCAACAATAAGTGAACATGTACAGCATGCATTATGGGTAGGTGTGTTAAATGTGTGCATGGCAAATACCATGGCCATAACGTGGTCGATCTATTGGCAAACCTGAACAAAAAAACTCCATACTCACCAGTTACAGGCTGCTGCCCCAGAGGTATATCAGAGGGACCTACATAGTTGTGTAAGAGATGTGATGTCAGTAGCCACACCTGTGGCATTGGTACAAGGTAGGAGTAGCATTTCAGTACATCAACAGTACAAACCCACAATACTAGAGATTATGCACATCAGTTC